>NC_081183.1:73042629-73337772 GCF_029867415.1 Vicia villosa
TGACTAGGTAGCCTGTATGGAATTCTCGAGGCCGAATTTTCTTGTCATACGCTTTCTTAATCCTCTTTTGGTACAATTGACCATGGAAAATGGCGGATAAGCGTTTCTCCTCAATTAGATTGAGATGGTCAAGCCTCGTCTGAATCCATTCTGTTTCATCAAGTTTGGCATCCATCAAGACCCTCAACGAAGGAATTTCCACTTCGACGGGAAGTACAGCCTCCATACCGTAGACAAGAGAGAAGGGAGTTGCCCCAGTTGAAGTACGAACTGAAGTTCTATAGCCATGCAGAGCAAACGATAACATCTCATGCCAGTCTTTGTACGTTCTAACCATTTTCTGGACGATCTTCTTTATGTTCTTGTTAGTAGCTTCGACTGCGCCATTCATCTTTGGCCGATAGGGTGATGAATTGTGATGTTCAATCTTGAACTCTTCGCACAACTCTGCCATCATCTTGTTATTGAGATTGGACCCATTATCAGTGATGATCTTGTTTGGAACCCCATATCGGCATATGCTTTCTTTTTTGATAAAGCGAGTGACGACTTGCTTGGTTACGTTCTTGTAAGAAGCAGCTTCGACCCATTTGGTGAAATAGTCGATGGCAACAAGAATAAATCTATGCCCATTTGAAACTTGTGGCTCAATTCGTCCAATCATGTCTATGCCCCACATAGCAAAGGGCCAAGGCGATGTCAGAACATTCAGAGGAGTTGGAGGAACATGAATTCTGTCAGCATACACTTGGCATTTGTGACATTTCTTCACATACACATAACAATCACTTTCAATCGTCATCCAATAATATCCTGCTCGCAAGATCTTTTTGGCCATAGAGTGCCCACTGGAATGAGTTCCAAAAGATCCTTCATGAATTTCCCGCATGATCAATTCTGCTTCGTGTCTATCCACGCATCTGAGCAAAACTGAATCATAGTTTCTTTTGTACAGGACGTCTCCTGACAAGAAGAATTTGGATGCTAGTCTTTGGAGCGTTCGCTTATCACCAATTGTAGCATCTTTGGGATACTCTTGCTTCTCAACATACCTTTTGATGTCGTAATACCATGGCTTTTCATCATACACATCTTCAGTAGTGAGACAATGAGCCAGGAATACATGTGCAGGCTCTTTGTAACGGAGGATCCTTATGTCTGGCACTTCTTTAGGGGAGCTAACTCTGAACATAGCTGCCAAAGTAGCCAAAGCATCCGCCAATTGATTCTCCTCTCGGGGAATATGATTGAAAGTGACTTCCTCGAAAGCGGGCAACAACTCCAAGATATAGTCCCTATAAGGAACTAAGTTGGGGTGTCTTGTCTCCCAATCACCTCTCACTTGATGTATAACCAAGGCAGAATCCCCATAAACCTCAAGGATCTTGATCCTCATATCAATGGCTGCTTCGAGGCCTATTACGCAAGCTTTGTACTCTGCGACATTGTTTGTGCAATCAAAACATATTCTAGCTGTGAAAGGGACGTGAGTTTGACGAGGAGAAGTCAAAACTGCCCCAATACCATGGCCCATAGCATTTGATGCACCATCGAACGTGAGAGTCCATCGCTCCCCTGGTTCGGGTCCTTCATTATCATCTAGTTTCATGATATCCTCATCAGGAAAGTCAAACTTCATTGACTGATATTCTTCTAATGGCTGATGAGCAAGATGATCTGCAAGGACACTTCCTTTGATGGCCTTCTGTGTGACATACTGGATGTCGTATTTTGATAAAAACATTTGCCATCGGGCTAGTCTTCCTGTAAGGGCCGGTTTTTCAAAGATGTACTTTATCGGGTCCATTTTGGAGATCAATAGAGTGGTGTGAGTCAACATATACTACCTCAGTCGGCGAGCGGCCAATACCAAAGCACAACAAGTTTTCTCGAGTTGTGAGTAACGGGATTCACAATCGGTAAACTTTTTGCTCAGGTAATAAATGGTGCACTCTTTTCGACCAGACTCGTCATGCTGGCCCAACACACACCCCATAGATCCTTCAAGCACGGTTAAGTACATAAGAAGCGGTCTCCCAGGAACCGGAGGCATGAGGATTGGTGGCTCTTGGAGTTATTTCTTGATCCTTTCAAAGGCTTCTTGACAATGATCGTCCCAACGTATATCTTGATTCTTGCGCAGCAGTTTAAAGATGGGTTCACAAGTGTCAGTGAGATGAGAAATGAACCTGGCTATGTAATTCAATCTCCCAAGGAACCCTCGAACTTCTTTTTCATTCTTTGGTGCTGGAATATTCTGTATTGCTCTTACTTTATCAGGGTCAACCTCAATCCCTCGTTGGCTCACGATGAATCCAAGTAACTTTCCAAATCGCACTCCAAAAGTGCATTTGTTTGGATTAAGCCTCAACTTGAATTTTCGCAGACGAGCAAACAATTTCTCAAGATATACCAAGTGTTCCTCCTCAGTTTGGGATTTTGCAATGATATCATCAACGTATACTTCAATCTCCTTATGGATCATATCATGGAAAAGAGTCACCATCGCACGTTGATATGTTGCACCAGCATTCTTAAGACCAAAAGGCATCACCTTATAACAATACGTACCCCACGGAGTGGTGAAAGTGGTCTTGGTCATATCTTCAGGAGCCATCTTTATTTGATTATAGCCAGAAAAATCATCCATGAATGAGAATACCGAATACTAAGCAGTATTGTCGACTAACACATCAATATGAGGGAGAGGAAAATCATCCTTCGGACTTGCCCTATTCAAATCTCGGTAGTCGACACACATGCATACCTTTCCATCCTTCTTAGGAACAGGTACGATGTTTGCAATCCAAGGAGGATATTCACACACAGATAAGAAACCAGCCTTCAACTGTTTTTCAACTTCCTCCTTGATTTTCAAAGCCATATCAGGTCGAGTTCTTCGCGGTTTTTGCTTTACAGGTGGACATTCTGGTTTGAGCGTAACTTGTGCATAACGATATCAATGTCTAAACCAGGCATGTCTTCGTATGACCAGGCGAAGATGTCAACATACTCTCGGAGCAGCTCAATCAACCTTCTCTTTACATCACTTTGCAAAGCGGACCCTATCTTGACTTCTCTCTTTGCTTCTTCTGTACCGAGGTTGACGATTTCTATGGCTTCCTGATGCGGCTGAATAGATTTCTCTTCTTGTCTCAAAAGTCTTGCCAGTTCCTCAGGGACTTCACAATCTTCCCCACTATCCTCATCAGCTTGGTCAATCGGATTCTCAAGGATATCAGGACGTGGAACTGTAACATTATCATTTTTGATGGAATCCGAGCCGGATCTGCACGATGGATGATTTATGCCTTAGAATGCAACACATAAAGGAAATGAAAACGAAAAGCTTTTCCATTTTTGAAAAAGTTTTTAAAGTAGAATGAAAGGAATGGAGCAGTAATTGCATGCGAAAATATGACTTTTATTCATTATTAAACAAATTGAAACATGGGGGGCCCTTCTTTATACAAGTGATCAATATGCTTGGGGCGAAGCACATGATTTATCGAAACAAGAAAATTACATCTCCATAAAAGTGACTCTAGGGATGTCCACCGTGGTCCAGTTGTTGAGTTCCTGTCCAGGCGCAGCATGGCGGATGAACCTAGAGAGATCTTCTTCATTGTCATCATCCACGTCGAGAACCTGACTTCCAGAACTAGTACTGGCACTGACGAACACCTGAGAAATCGGGGGGATCACCTTCTTTCCAAGGATTGTGCTGAGTTGAGTAGAGAAGGATGGTTGGTACCTAAGCCCATACTTGTCTCTCTTCTCATGGACATTAATCAACTTGCCCCAGGCACCATGGGGAACACCAGCTTCTAGGAAGGCCTTGGCATCATTCAAGGATGAGAGGGGTGCCCCGGGTTCCCTCTTGTTTTCAACCACAGGGAGTCTATCGACTGACACAATTTCCAAGGCTTGGAAAGGCGTCTCTTGTACTTTCCCTTCTACTTCCACGTAGCGGTACGTTGCCAGATTATTGACTACCAGATCTTCTTCACCAGTGATTACAACAATCTTGTCACCCACAACAAATTTCAAACACTGATGGAGGGTAGATGTCACAGCCCCAGCAACATGGATCCAAGGACGACCCAAGAGACAAGTGTACGAAGGGCGAATATCCATGACATAGAAGGCAATGTAGAACGTGTGAGGACCAATCTTGATAGGCAAATCAATTTCTCCTTCCACGGACCTTCTAGACCCATCAAATGCTCTGACGCTCATAGTACATGGTCTCATCATAACCCCATCCATACTCAGCTTAAACAAAGTAGCTTTGGGCATCACATTAAGGGAAGATCCTGTATCAATCAGAACTTGAGACAACACCGCGTCCATGCACCTTATGGAGATATGCAATGCTTTATTATGTGCTCTACCCTCAGGTGGAAGTTCATCATCACAAAAACCCAAACAATTACCAGCAGCAATATTGGTTACAACCCCCTCAAACTGTGGCACAGTAATGTCTTGAGTTACATGAGCGGAAGCCAGAACTTTCATTAGAGCATCACGGTGAGCTTCTGAGTGCACCAAAAGGGACAAGATGGAAATCTTAGCTTGAGTTTGATCAAGCTGATCAATCACCTTGTAATCACTTTTCTTTATAATTCTCAGAAGTTGTTCAGCGTCTTGTGCAGTACCGGGCTTAGGAGGATCAACGGCAACCTGTTTCCCTTTAGTCTGAGCGTTAACATCTTTGTTAGTCTCTTTGGGAGGCGGAGGTGGGGCGGCGAAGATTCGGCCACTTCGAGTGATGCCACTAGTCCCAGCAATATTAGTGACATTCGAATTACCCACTGGAGGACAATCATACTTCTTCCCTCGAATATACACAGCATTATAACTCCAAGGAACAGCCTTAGAATCAACCAACGAAGAGGGAGCAGGAGATGGAGCCTGAAGAGCTTGGGGACGGATGACCAGAGGAGTATTCAGAGTCTGAATAACCAAAGGAGTACTCGGAGTATGGATGATCAAAGGAGCACTTTGGGTTTCGTCGTATCAGCAGGATAATAAGGAATCTCTAGAATAGCCACTTCTTCATCAGGAATAACTTTTTCCACTCTAATGACACCTTCATCCATCAGCTTTTGGATCTCATCCCTCAACCTGGCACATTCCTCTGGATTAGAAGAACATTGCAAACAGAAGTCATGTAGTTCACACAGAACCCTTTGTTGCACAAGATGTTCTCTGACAGTTGCAAGCGGCATCTTGACCTCATTAACATCAGTTACTAGGATCTGTTCGTCACACAATTCAACAGCATTGGTCGCACCTGCGTGGGGAGGCATAGGATTATTCTGCACATTAGGACCAGTAGGAGCGAACGAGATAAGCTTGTCATCGAGGAGATCTTGAACTTTGTACTTTAATGCTCTACACTTTTCAATCGTATGGCCTGGATCACCTGAATGAAATTCACAACGAGCATTAGCATCATACCCTGGAGGAAGAGGACTAGGCGGAGGGCCCATTTCACGAAGTTGCACCAACTGACCAGTAAGCAATTGGGGAAGAAGCTGGGCATATGGTATCGGAATCGGATCTATACGCCTTTCAGGGTACCTTTTCCTTTGCGGAGCTCTTTGACCTTGAGGCCTTGGATTTTGTTGACGATTCTAAGAGGCAACAACCTGTTGTTGGGGGATGAAAGGCTGTTGAGGTGCCACCCATGGTTGTGGAAGTGCAGCAGCGTATGCCTGAGGGGCATACGGATTGGGAACATCATAAGGCATTGGGTAGTAAGGAGGTGGAATAGCAGAGTATACAGGAGCTCGACCTTGGTCAACTGAAGCAGTGCTGGTTTCACCTTCTTTCTTCTTTACAAATCCAGAGTATGGTTTTTTACCATTGCCATTAGAATTTCTAGGACTAGTAACACCTTGAATGGTACCAGCTTTGACACAGTTTTCAACTCGTTCACCAATGATAACCACATCTGAGAAGGAAGGAGAAGTATTACTAACCATGTGCTGAAGATACGGCCTTTTTAGAGTACCCATAAACAAATCAATCAATTCGCGGTCAAGGAGAGGGGGTTGAACTCGAGCAGCAAGTTCACGCCACCTCTGGGCGTATTCTTTGAAAGATTCTTGAGACTTTTGTGCCATATTTTGAAGCTGGGCGCGACTGGGAGCCATAGCAGTGTTATAATGGTATTGTTTCAAGAAGGCATCAACAAGTTCTCCCCAAGTACTAACATTAGCCCTCTCAAGTTTCATATACCACTCCAACGGGGCTCCAGTGAGACTATCCTGAAAGAAATGCATGAGCAATGGTTCATTCTCAACGTGAGCGGCCATCTTACGGCAGTAGGAACGAAGGTGAGTCTCTGGGCAGGTGACCCCCTTGTACTTATCGAAATCCGGAACCTTAAATTTTGGGGGAATAACAATCCCAAGAACCAGGCACAAAGCAGCAGTGTCGAAACTTGAAGTTTTAGCAACTTCAATGGCCTTAAGGCGTTCCTCCAGAGCCTGGTACATCTTAGAAGTTTCGGTCAACTCAGTGGTAAGATCATGGTCAAGATCAATAACATCGTGGTGATCGTCCACCAACTTAGGTATGCCGCCATCCGGACCCTCCCCAGGCTTTGGTACTCCAACAGCAGAAGTGGTAGGAGCATCTTTGACCAGACTAGCGACACTTTTCCTGAGTTCATCCTGTCCCTGATAGACGGCATGAAGGGTCTCCATGAGTTGGGTCATTCTGTCTCCCACCCATAACATCCATATCCCTACGGAGGGCAGTTTGATTCTGTTCAAATTGGTCCATGATTCTTTTCTCGTTGTTCCTGGTGCGGTAAGGATGTAAGGAAGTCAGCTTCGTCGTCGAGAAAGAAATCTGTTGTCGGAAGGGACCCCAATTAGATTCTGATAAAAAACCTGGAAATGTAGTATGATATGGGTGCATGAGTGCATGTGTGCATGTTTTATTATTTTCAAGACTTTTTAGCTTTGCCTCAAACCAACAACACAAGATAATGAAGGAAATAGTGAAGCATAACCAAGATAAGCACAACCAAGATAAGCAAACATAATTGATTAATTCTGCAACCAAGTTCTTAGCGTAATTGAAGTACAAACTATTCTGCTCTCATGAGCCAACAAATACAGAAATAAAACTCGGAATCCCATCCAACAAGTCTGGTGGTGATTCACATAACAAAGTCATCATTAGGCGGGATCCCCCATGTCCACATGACGGAGAGGGCTTTCCCCAATGTTCTTATCACTCCAGATTTTCATTTCTTCGAAGAGCTTCTTGGTGTCGGCATGGGTTGGCTTCTTGATGATCTCTTGAATCAGCAGGTCTTTTCTGAAGTGCATTGTGTCCACATGGCGGTGCTTCACCTCCCAATACCTAGCTTCCTCTTGAACTTGGGCATTACTCTGGTCTTTTTCTCTTATCTGACCCTTCAGCTTTCGGATCTCTTCATAACACTTCTCTATGGTACTTTGGCGTTCCAACAAGAGTTTGTCTGCTTTCTTACGACGAGTTTTCTCTGAATTGGCTTTTCAGTCTGAATCTGGAGCTTTTCAGTCAACTCTGCCAATTGAGCCTCGTAATGTTCTTTTATTTTCTTTTCTTGAGTTTCGGTAGATTTAGCACCTACAGTCATCCTTGGCCTCTTTTGAGAAGTGCTCCCTCTAGCATACAATTCTTCAAGCTCTATTTCTCTTAATTTCAACTTATGGAGCGCGGAAAGCTTCTCTTGCCGAGCAGTATTCCTCTTAACATGCATTGTTTCCATCTATTCAGCCAATCTTCGATTCTCATCCACCGTTTGGTTATAACGAGGCATGGAGACGATGTTGGGTTGTTCACCAGCAGGGGGGTACAAAGGATCTTTAGGAGGGAAAGGCATCCCTTGAGCATCAACCACGGATTCGACCCACTTAGTATAATCCTCGTAAGTAGCACAATCTCTCTGACCAAAATGTTTCTTATCTCTCCAACAAATACTCTTCCAAGCTTGTACAGCTTCTGCCATCTGCCCACTGTCGGTGGCTGAATGATAGAAAATATTTTCAGCAATTTCTGTCTGCTCAGGGGGACTGATAAAAGCATATCCAAATGTTCTCCTAGCCAGGACGGGATTATAGTTGATTCCACCTCTAAGACCCATGAGAGGTACATTTTTGAACTTTCCGCAGCTCATAATAACTTCCATGCTATCTAAAGATCTGTTGTGTCAGACAATATCTTTGGCCCTAAGCCCCATAATCCTCTCAGCCCACTTAGATGTGTGCCTATTATCAACGAAAGCACCACGCTCAGGCAAATGTGACCTGAACCAACGATATAACAACGGAGCACAGAATCTAACCAAGCCTCCCTTCTGACTACTCTTGTGATGAATGGAGTGATAAACATCCCCCAAAAGTGTAGGAACCGGATTCTGCAGAATGAATATATGAATTGCATTCATGTCAGCAAAGTTAGGAACGTTTGAGAACATCATGATACCATAGATACTTAGAGCCAGGATAGCCCTAAATGTGTCCCATTCTTTTGCTTCAGCAGCATCACAACCCCTTTTGACCAGAAACTCCATGCGAAAACCAAGACATCCTCCCTTCTTGGTGAGATTTGCTTCCACGACCGACTTGCTCAAATAAAGAGCCTTAGAAATCTCCAAAGAAGTAGGAGCTTCCATGGTGCCATAGTACGGTACTTCTTTCCCTATAGGAACGCCAAGAAACAGGGAATACTCTTCTAATGTTGGAACCAAAAGGTAGTCGGTGAACGTGAAGCAGCGAAGGGAAGGATTATAGAACTGAAGCAAAGTATGAACTCCCTCCTGCTCGTACTTGGTGAATGGCATCTTGAGAAGGCTCAGAATATACCCATATTTTTCTCGGAAATTGGTTGACTCATCTGGCGTAATCTTCTTTCCTAAACACCCAAGGGAATCTAGATTCGGATCCAGGAAAGAATAAGAGGGGTTGCGTCTACCAGTCTTCATTGGTGGGGCCATGTGTTGGTCGGAGACAAAGCCAAAAGTTCTTGAAAATAAATGAACATGCATGTTAAATGATATGGTGGAATGCATTTCATTGGGAGAATCCTAAAGTCTTTTCATTATTTCTCTTTTTTTTTCTTTTCTTTTCTTTTTTTTTGCAAAAAAGTATATACATATTTATAATTATTTTTTTGGAAATACATTTTAGGATTCTCCACGAATGAAGTGAGGTGGATGCAATAGCATGATGTGTCATGTGTGTGATGTGGTGAGAGACTGAATGTCCCTCGCAGCTCTGGATATCTGGGTAACACTGAATGTAACAGGTTCAAAATTCTGGCTTCAGATTGCAAAATGGAAATCAGGGTATGATGAAGGCTTGTATCCTGTCCCACCCGAAACTCACAGGTATGAATTCTAGACACGGACAGGTGGTCCCTAATGGTCACTAGGGTCTACAGTTCCCATGGGGTACAAAGTGTTTGAGGCAGCAAGCGTGCCAGACACAGTGTTCCATGAAAGAACCTCGCCCAGTTGTGGTACCCCATGTCAAGCTCGATCGTAGCAAGAGCCACGAGAGTCAACATGAGCATCCACGCTAATCCTATGTGTCACTGGCCTGGGTAGTGGGCCTTTTACCTCACAAAAACCCCCCACCTGCAAAACAAAGCAGAAAAATATGTGGCCCCCACGGGGACCCATAATATAGTCCAGATGCATGACGTGCAAGCAGAAATAAACATGATATGCAAGCAGAAAATAAACATGCAAACATATATACAAGATATAGACATAAAAAACAAATAAACACCCAATGAAATAAAACAAACAAAGGCTAGGATCGAATTGCTTAGGCAATCCCCAGCAGAGTCGCCAGCTGTCGCACGCTCGCGAAAAATTAACAGAGTCGCCACCAATATATTTATCCTATAAGGGAAAGGAATATCAGAAAACCTAACAAAGGAAGGAACAGGGTCTTGCGACCAGAGAATCTAGGTACGGGAGTCGGTTGCGGAAGGGGAAGGTATTAGCACCCCTCGCGCCCATCGTACTCGATGGTATCCACCTATGTTTGTTTCTATCTAAAGGGTGTGTACTATGTTTATGTCTACATGCAAATGAATGCAAAATGTAGGGAAAATAAAGAATTGTACTCGCACGGGCCCTACCCCGCTGCCTACATATCCTTTTAAGGAATCAGAGTTACCGTAGCTCGGCTCACGATTTTTTGTTTGTTTTTATGTTTTTTAGTTGGGCGGAGTTAACGCTCGCGCTCTTGCATAAGGGGACAGTCTAGGATGCAATAGAGCGGAGATAACAATGCCCTTAAGAAAGGAGAGAAGAGAGAGAGTTTGAGTGTTTCGAGGAAATCCCTAAGGCAAGGGAAACTCGAGTTACTCTTTGGTTTGTGTCTTTTAACGTCGGGAACTTACGCTCGAATGGTTCCCTAAAGCAAGGGAGATCCAAGCACTCAAATAATTCCCTAAAGCAAGGGAGATTCAAGCTTCCATTCCCTTTTTAATGATTTTCACTTTTTTATTAATGTTTTTTAAGTATTTTCTTTGTATTTTTTAAAGGGATTTTATTTTGATATTTATAGATGTTTTAATGTTGTAAAAGAAAAAGGATGAAAAGGTGGGGGACTAGCCTAATCTCTAAGCCTAATTGTTGATTACTTCTAATAGAAATGAGGAAGAAGTTATTTTTGGTATTTCACAATATAAGAAAATATTCACAAAAGGAAAAGAATTAAAATCTAAACTATTCATGAAAATATATACACAAACAATTGCATTTTATTCATATTAGAAACTATTTTTGAATTAACAAAGAAAACTATTTATTTATGGTTAATCAACCAATCACAAATCAAAGAAATCAATCAATTAAAATTCAATTAAAAGAAAATAAAATTTCAAAAAAAGCTAATTGGATGAAAAATGTTTTTTTGTCACTTTTTATTTAAAAGAAAAATGAATTGATATGCAAAAGAAATAAAAGAAAATCAATTTTTATTATTTATTTATTAAACAGCAAGGGGGTGCAAAAAATAGTTTTAGAATGAACTAGAAGTCAATTAAAGCAGAAACTAGGCTCAAAACAAGGGGGTGGGGATAGCAGGGCACGTGCAAGGCCCATGCTCACTAGCGCGTGGTGCACTAGCAGATAGGGTGTACAATCCAGAAAAGTCCAAGCCCAAACGCATACGAGGCCCACCATCCATTTTCCTCTATTCTCAATTCTACTTCATTTTATTATTTGGGTTTATTTAATCAGCATGCATATTATATGGTTTTATTTAGCAATACGTGACATGCATGGTTCATAGAAAGAAATCAATTGGTCAATTAATCACTTAAGTCACTAAGTGACAAAACAAGCTCCCAGCGAATCACAGAATGCCACCTCACACGCTAATGATTGGAATAAGACAAAAATCACAAATCAATGGGAAAGAAGCCAATGCAAGCGCGCCACGTATGCCAGTCGGTGCAAAAAAAATACTAAAACAAATACAGACGCCGGAGCAGGGCTCCGGTCGTCTTCTCCGGCCAGCCTACGGAGGAGATGAGTCAAATTTTCCAGAAATTAATCAAAGTACCACCGCTCCACTCGGATTCTTGCGTAGATGATAGATCTGGCGTTAGTTTTCATTGATTCTTGCTTGAGCTTCAAAACCGAGTACAAATCTAAAAACCCTAACATCTAGCATATTCATCAAAACTCATGCTAATGGCATCAAGATGAATCTTACGTCTCATTGAACTCAAACATGCGAACCAATCATTCAAACAGCAAGCATAGCACGGAAAACGAATCACATTCTCAGAATCAAGATTTGACATACACTACAAGATTATGAACAGATGCATATAGTTTTGAAGCGTTTGAATGCAAGGTTCAAAGAGTTTCAGATGCTTACCTGAGCACTTCTTGATTTAGTATAGAGAGGAAGCTGCACAAATCCAAGCCTCCGACGATAACAGTGAGCGTGCGCTAACTAGTTCCTCTAACAACCGAGAAGTGAGCTTAGCTGGCTGAGCATTCTGAGCTCGTGATGAAGATGATGACCTTGTTCAGTATGGCATCATGATGGCAATAGATGAACGTGATTGATGTTGAAAGTTGAGTTGGAAGAGTGGTGGCCGGAGGTAGTTAGGGAAGTTGGTTATGGCGGCCGGAGAAAGTTGTTATGGTGGCAAGTGGTGGCGGAATGAGTGAGGGAGAAGAGAGAGAACTGAGGGAGAGGGAGAATGTGGAGAGAAAGAGTGTAAAACGAGAGGAAGAGAGAAGAGAGTGTGTGAGTTTGTGAATTGTGAGTGAGAAGTGAGGGTGTGGATCTGTTTTTATAGGGCAATAGGATAGTGCACAACATGCTTCTTTTGGGTGTGGGACTTGAAATGCACTCATTCTTTTGCAAGACTTAATGGACAAGTATCATGCAATTATAGCAAGCATTGTGTCATCTTTTCTGAAATCAGTAAATGCATGGCTCGAAATGGCAAGTGATGGTGAATGGTTGTGTTCTTGGCTACAAGTGTTTTGCATTGTGGATCTGGTATCTCTTCATGCAGCAAGTGGCTAATATGCTTCCTCCAAGTACTCCTATCTTAACGCATACTCCATCATTCACCTCAAACTCGTGCTCCCATTAAAGAGGCCATGGTATAGATCAAACTTCCTGAAATTTTATGCCTGATGCCTTTGCCAATACGCACTTCCCATGAGCATGACTTTGGGTGTCTCTAACTAGATCAATACGCGTCCAAAATTAATGAAATTGGATTCAATGGGTAGGGAACATGGCAAGGAGTTATTTGAGACCAAGCTCTTTTAATATGGAGACTTGTGGAGGAAGAAATTTAGACTTGAAGTTGGCACACCATGTGTTTGATGATATGCATGCGCATGACCTGGATTTCTGCCTTGGCCAGATGCTTGACTTGGTCAGGGTGAGGGCATGACTTTGGAGGCTTGCATTTGGCTCAATATTTGTTCAATTGCCATAATTCTTGTTTCAATGGATAGAGGGGATGTCAAAGAAGAGATGCATACCAAGATCTCATTCATAGCACTCGTGTATGTCTCTAAATTCAGCTTGCAATTTGGCATGCCACGTGCTTGATGAAATGTCTGGTCATGACTTGGCTTGTGACTTAGATTGAATGGATTTTCAGTAACTTCAAACCACTTTACCTCTTCATACAAGCTTCAAATGAAAAAGTGTCCAACTACAAAGTTGTTCTCCTCCATGAGAGGAACAACTTTGATGTTGGAAATTTCTCCAAAAAATGCCATTTGCCACGTGTAAATCAGGGCTGAAGTGGACTGCTCATCAAGATTTAAAACCTTCAAAAATTTTCTAAGTGTCAAAACTTTCCACTTTTGTCATTTTTCTATTTTTGGCAACTTTTGTCAAACTCCTGATTTTATCCATTCTTTGACTTTTCCTGATTGAATTTCCACCAAAAGTCAATATTTGAATAAATCTTCTGATTTCGACCCAAAAGTCAACTGTTCTGATTTTTCTGATTATTGATGGAATTCTTGATTAAATCTCCTCCAGTCAAATCCAGTCAAATGAACACATCCACATGGCCAGTATGAAAGCTTCTCACTCATAAAATCCATCTCTGATTAAATGTTGACCAGAAAGTTGACTGGTTGACTTTGGTCAAGGAAACCCTAATTAAGAGGATCAGATGACTTCTACGCTTCTACACTCGACCAATGCCTTGAGTTGAGACTGAGAAAACCCTAATCCAAGAGGACTTCAATGAACATAAAGCCACATAATTACACCTCAGATCCACACATTTGGTAGGAAATCCTCTGCCATAAAAGCTCTTTCTTGCTAGTCTTTTGAATGGTACCAATGATATGAATGCATGAGTTGGATTATGACCTAAATGATGTATGTATATGAATCATAAGCCAGCTGAATGGGGTAGGACAAATTTGGGGTATGACACATGCCATTTCTATACTCCAAGAGCAAACCCCAATTAAGTTGACCTCATTTAAAACTTTGACGAACTCCATCATAGGGAAATAAACCCTAATTCTCGATCCTTAGTCGAAACAATTTGTTAAGCTCAAGCATAAAGGATAAAAATTCTAATTTCCATGACGAATGATCCAATGCCCAGCTTTATTGTTGGATGAATGCATGATATGTTAAATGACCTAATAGATGGAAGCAAATGAAATGTAAAGCTTAAACCAGTTAGAAATAAAATTATATGGGCAAATTTTGGGGTGCAACACCTCCCACACAGGAACTGGTTCCTATGTACCTGCAACAACAATTTCATAGTTTTTGACAGCAACCATCATTCCAATTCAATCAATTTCATCTCCACACGGTTATCACTACAAACATCACCAATTTACACAATATAACACAATTCTAATAAGATTTAAACATCAATTAACAACATACATCATGGTTATCACCCAAATTCATCAAAATCATACAAAACTATGAATGTTCATCAAAGCCTAACAAATTCCCCAAAACCCAACACACTCGATTGAACTAAATAACAATCCTAATTAATTCTACTACCCGTAATTGCCTAAGAATTACTAACCCGAAGAATCCCCCTTACCTTAGAGTCGAATTCCTGAAGGTTCTCTTCTTCCTCCCTTTCTCCTCTTTCACGTGTCTTCTCTTTCTCCGACTTTTGCTCCTTTCTTTTCCTCTTCTATTTCCCAGTTCCCTATTTTATGAAAAATAGAGTATGACTTTAGTAAAAGGCCTAACAATCACACCCCCTCTTTACTAACCACATCTCTGGCCAAATTACCAATATTCCATAATTCCTCCAATTAGTTCAACAAAAATACTAAATAATAATTTAATTTCTGATTAAATTAAAATTAGAAAATATGGGGTGTTACAAACAACACTTGCACTCTTGCAATCAGCAACACACCGAACTATTACTTCACAACAAAAACATCTCAAAGAAGCAAATGCTTCTCCCCCACTTATTTCAAATCAACCCCTTAAAGCAAACAGTTAGAAAAACCAACAAGCACTGACATTGTTTCACGGCATGTCGTATACTAAGGAACAAACCACATTAGTCTACCTGGCCGGACAGATCAACCTGCTATGATACCACTAATGTAACACCCTTCTACCTAATATATATATATATATATATATATATATATATATATATATAACGCGAGTAATTTTAAATCAATTTATTAAAATACAAGCATCATTAATAGTGTCACATCGTCATAACACGAGTTCTCTACATAATAACAATTAAACTTTCTTTTGAAACATAAACATAAATTCAAATATCATGCAGTCGATCTCAATATTAAAATAAAATAACAATTATCCATCACGTTTCATTATTCGTGATTTAAATCTCAAATTCAACTTCAAACCATAACTCATAGAATCATGTTCTCAAACAATTAAAGTATTCAAATCATACGATCCCAACCCGATATTACATATCAGTGCAAGACCTTTTATTCAACAGAAAAACTAAACGACTCCGGAGCTATCCTTACTCCTTAATAAGCTAGTCCTGATCACCTGCGCGTATCCTCATGGAGGTAGCATTCAAACAAAAAGGGTGAGTAATCGCGAACATTACAAAATGATATACGAAATAGACATAACAGTTATTAACAAAAATACCATCACCACATCATATGAACACACAACATCACTAACGCATCAACTCACATCACAATATCATCAAAACATATTTTTCACCAATCAACATGAAAGTACACAAATTATGGAATGCAACATCACTGACTCATGCATGTGGTACCAAAACATCACTGACGACATTAAGTCATCTACCTCCAAAGATCCCCACCAATAGGATCGGTTCCCACTTGGAACCAGAGCATATCTTATAACACACACAATCAGCACAATGGGATTAATTCCACCACAGGACCAGAGTCCTACAAATCACCGCTGGATCAGAGTCCTAACATATGCCATGAAAGCGTAATATGCAAAACAAAATAAAACATGATCACTGCTAGTCAAAACGCACCATCATTTTTGTAATCATTATAATATCATCACACACTTCATAATACATACCCCTTCATTATAACAACATCAAATCATCATAGGAAACATATGTCATATTCCATCAAGGCATAATCACATCAATTCATCATAACAAGTATACATCATGTTACATCAATGTATAAACACATCACTTTATCTTTGCACCATCATTAGAAAAATACATCATATGGTTCATTTTGTTTTTCCAAAGTGTACTTCATTCCGAATGCTTTGAACGATGCATTAAACGGACTTACGGTTCAAAAGTTATGGTAAAATGATTTCGCATAGCAAAATCCAAGGAGCTGACACGACCGCCTGTGTTAGCTAACACAGCCAATGTCACTTAAAACCCACAATTCCATTTTTTTCACTTTCTGGCACCAAGATACATAGAGCTGATACAGCCACACGTGTTAGTTGACATGGGCCATGTCAGAGCCCAGAAAATCACCTTTTTACGCGATTTTGTGTGATTTTCATGTTTTTTAGCCTTCCAACAGACCCCAAACTGTAAGTTTTGACCTCCAACAACCGTAAAATATATTATATCATATGGTACGTTAATCAAGGGAAATAAACACTTCACAACCTCAATTTCCAACGAAATCATCATGTTATCATCATCAATCAAAACTCCAAAAACAAACCTACAAATACCTAAACCCATATACATTATAATGATAAGAATTACACCAATATTTACCCATCAATCCAATTCAATTATATACGATAGTTTCATGAATTAACATCTAACTAACACAAATTGTCATTTTTCATAACAATTCATCACATTCATCAAATCCCACACAAACCCCATTAAACTCTACATACTAAACCCCATATCAACTATAATGAAAGGATCACCCTGTTTCCTTAGATCTTTCCTTAGCTTTTATCCTCTCTTCAAGTTTCTATCGAATCCCCTTTTTCCTTAGTGCCCTAGCTCTTCTCCATAATGTATTCTCTAATATCACGATCGTAAGAATGAATCTCTTTCTCCTTTCCCCTCTTTTAATATTTTTACCCATTGGACCCTTATTATAATCTTCCCTAATTAGCCTCAATTACTCTACATGATTTTACTGCCATACCCTTAATTTCTCTACACTTCTATTCTATTTAAATTATTAAAATAATTCTAATAGTGATTATTAACTCTAAAATAATTCTCAATACCCCACACTTAGCTCCACCAAATACTAGTTCACCAAAAAAACCATCAACACTTTCAACTAAACACCAATATTCAATAAATAAAGAATTAATAATTTTGGGGTGTTAGAAGATAACTATAGGTTGAGCTATTTTCCTAGTTTCCTTTTTAATATGGTTGGGTATCCCTTGCTACCCTGCTTATTAAAAAAAGGTGAAAACAATACTTTTCTTAAGGTTGTATCTTGGGTTTAAACGGCGATTGCGATTGTAGGTGTTGCAATTGTGGTCATTACGGGTGTTGCCATGCTGCATTGCGGTGTGAATTTTTACAGGGAGAAAGTTGAAATACAACGTTGAAAAGCATTTAATGTTAACTTTTTTTATTGCTTGAGAATTAAATTGATTTTTAAGATTCTAATATTTTTATTTTTGATGAAAATACTTAAATAAACATGATTGAATTTGTCTTATGATGTTTATAATACTACAGGAGGCGACATTTTAAAATCACACCGCAATTGCAGTCAGATGTTGTTGTGGAGGCAACCGCATCCGGAATATTACAAGTGCATTTGCGGTTGGGGACCACAATTGAAAACCATAGTTTTGATGTTTATGTATTTGGCGGTCTTCATTACAAAAAAAGTTTTGGATTGGAGTAGTGTCTTTCAATTGTAGTTATGTTTAGACTAACCCATTCCTTACGTTCATATAGATCGTCCGAAAGCAGAATTATTTTTCTCCATTTGTGCTATGTAGAAATAGTGAACTAATACATCACTAACATGGTAGATTATAATTGATTATCATTATTTTTGCTCCATTCGTGCTATTTTAAATCAGTCAACTAATTCATCTCAATTTCTTATAAACAATATCGATAGAACTTCCAAGTTATTTTTTAAATTAATTTGGGAGAATTTTGTAACACTATGTGTGTTTCTATGTGTACTAAAAAATCCTAAGTCCCAAAATACCTAATTCATACTTCATAACACCTTGAATATTTTCCAATGTATTACGATCCTTTTTCCCTCTATCCCCCTTGGTGATATTAAGTTATAGAGCATTTTGTTTCTTTCATCCTTTCTATCCCTTTGGAAATTTATTTTTTTGGAGAAATTTTTTCTTTTGGATGATGTTTTTTTACTTAGGTAATTAGTTATGGTTAAAGTATCTAGTCACTTCAATTACATTTTAGGGTTCACCTAAATATTACTATGCATTTGAATACTGTACAACCTAGTACAATTCACATATTTTCATGAAACATTTTTAAATATAAATCACAAGTATTTTAACAATGTATTTTAACTCGTAGATTACAGAAACTAAGTGAAACTTATTTTAATGAGAAAGAATAAATATACATGAAAATAGTTTTAATAATCATGTGTATTCCTATAAGACTATACTACTGCATCCTCGCATTAAGGGGATGGTTTGTCTAATCGTCGTCTTCTTTTTCTCCTTTTTCTTCCTTTTCTTCTTTTTCTTTTTTGTCTTCTTTTTCTTCTTTAGGAGCTGACTCTTTAGGAGCTGAAGCTGCTGAAGCCGAAGCTGGCGAAGATGAAGGTGATGCTGAAGCTGGTGAAGAAGAAGGTGATGCTGAAGTTGATGATGAAGCTGAAGCTCCACAAATAGGAGCTTTTCCTGTAACTAAAGGTTTGACATTAGAACATTTAGCTACTGCTGGTGCTCCATTGAATGTGAGATCAACATTATTTAACTCCACGCCATCACATGGTACACCACTACTACAAATAATAATCACTCCTTCTGATGTTCCAGATGTGCCCTTAATGTTCTTGAATGTAACCTTGCTTAGCTTTATTTGTGATGGATTCTAAACCATAGAATATGTTAGATATATACATTAAAATTTAACAGTAAACAAATAAAAATGCGAGTGATTATTACCTTTTTGGAACATTGATTCCATGGACAATACTCTTGGTCAACGATGACAGGGTTCATGACATTATTCATGATAATATCTTCAAAATGCATATCAGTAACAGTAATTTTTCCCGCCGTATCAGGCCAAGTCTTAATCCTCACACCATTTTCAGTTTCCGTGAGAGTACAATTCTTAACTATAAAACCGGCTACATTCTCTTCATTTGGATACTTTCCAAGGCTTCCAACACTAATACCATGTCCTGGTCCACAATTCACATTTTCGACAGTTACATTTTTGCTACCATCACCCAATGATACACAATCATCTCCAGTTCCAATGTTGGTATTAATAATTGTAACACCATTTGATCTTCCCATATGGATTCCATCAGTATTTGGACTTTCATCAGGGGCTATAATTTTGACGGCATCAAATGTGATATTGTTACACCCCAAAACCATAAAATGAAAATACTTGCTGTCCTTAGATGTAATACCAGTGACCATGGTGTTGTTGCAGTAAGCAAAATACAAACTCTGTGGGAATTCAACAAAAAACTTAATTAAACATAATGCTTTTTTTTTGGAATTTAACCAAAAAACCTAATTATAATGCTTGTTTGTTTGAATTCAACCTAAAAAATTAATTTTGAGTAAGATTTTTCATTGTTGAATATAATTACTTGGGTGATTAATACTTACAATTGCACGTTTATTGGAACCTTTTCCATGAGATTTATCTTTCCAAGCAACTGAAGCACCTTTCCATGCAGCTGCACCTTGACCATCAAAAACTCCTTTTCCTGATACGGTAAGGGAGTCTATATCATCAAACCGGATCCATTGTTCAGCTCCTTTAAGATCAGCATTGTTCCCAGGTGCTTGAACTGTGCCATCCACTTGAACTTCTACAGGAGCCTTACAAGGACCTTTAACTTCTAATAACCCCATCTTGTATGTACCAGCCGGAATCACAATTTTGGCGGCAGTTGTTGATGCACATGCTTCATTCCATGCACTCGTGAAGGCCTTATGAAAGGAAAATTTATTAGAAGCTAATTTTTTCTCATTGTCAAATCAGTAAGAATAATTACTAGAAACTAATTATTTTCTCATTGTCAATTCAACAAGAATAATTATTAGAAACTATTTTTTTCTCATTGTCAATTCAACAAGAATAATTATTACCTGAGTAATATCTGCATTTGGTGCTCCACCAAATTTAGATATGTCAAAGACTCCAGATTGAGCTGCAACAAAGTCCGCTAGAAAATATAGGAATGAAAATATTATGCCAATACTCAAGTTCTTCATCATATCTTCTTTGATTATTATTATTATTATATGCTTTTACTTCTCTTGAATGATTGCGTTATTTCAAATTAAGGTTGAACACTATATATACATGAATGTCGAAGGTTCATTACCATGAACAAGGCAAACAAACTATTGTCTAAATATGTCTCTTTCCTTTTTTATTTGCTTGGTTATTACTTAGGTTTATTAATAACAATCATTTTTCATCTCTTACAGATAACAAGTTTACTATACTTGTCTTTGACTTTAACATTACCATTTTACTCTCACTTTCTAAATATAATATTATGACTACTAATTATATTACTGTCTTGCCATTCAAAAAAATTATAATATTGTTTATAAGGAAAAGTAATCTATATATCCATTGTGGTATTTTTTTACTAATTAAAAATAAAATATAAAAGATATATAAGTATTTTTGTTAGAATATCATTAATTAATAACATTGGAATTTTAAAAGTTTTCCTTTAATTGGAGAAACACATAAAAATTTCGTGGTTTGGTTCATGAACCTATTAACAACTATAAGTGTATGCTGATGTTATGTTTTGTTTGAATGGTTTTTGGATATCTTGATGGATTAAAATTACAGTTGCCGCTGCGGGGCTGTGAATGCGGTCATTATGGTTGCTGCAGTGTGTATAGTAGTTGTTGGAACGTGAGTTTTAATTTAGTGGAGTTCTTAAAAATTTAAAATACACTTTATGTTAAGATTCTTAATTTTATAAGAAGTTAATTGAGTTTTGAGGATTGAAATTATGAGTTTTGATAAAAGAAATTCCTAAGATATAAAGACAAAATTGTCTTATGGAGCTCCTAGTACGTTTAGACACGTGTTCTTAAAATCACATGTGTCGTGGTGGAAAAAATAAGATTAAGCTATTTATTAACTTAACTCAGAAAGCAAGAGTTGCCATCAAACTTACTGTTTCCAAATGAAATGGTAAATATCGATAAAACCCTATACAAGAAAAGATATAGGTACGGGGATTGGTTATGCAAGGGGAAGGTATAGCGGTTCGAAAAACCGGGATTAAGGTATTGTTTAACCTAACTCATAAAAGCAAAACTCACCACCAAACTTATTGTTTCCAAAATAGGAAAGGGGAAAATATCGATAAAATCCACAAAGAAAAAGATTTGGATAATGGAGTTAGTTATGCAAGGGGGAAGGTATTAACACCCCTCACATTTGTGGTACTCCACATGAACCTCTTGAAAATTTGTGTTTTTTATGCTAAAGCATTATTGTTTGCGAAAGAGTGAAGAGATTGGAAAAGAACTGCTATTATTATTTTTTGTGCTCGACAAGACTTACAAAGTCTTGTGCCAACGTATCCTCTATGTGAAATGAAGAAGTTTGAGCCTCTTAGTTCGTGGTGATAGTAACCACAAATGTTTGTTGATTGATTTTAGCGAGAGTTACTCGATCGCGTTCAAACAGAAAGAAAGCTACATGACACATGGATAAGAGAATGTTTACATCACTACAAGAATGGATAACTGAATCATGGATTAAAACGAATTACGAACATCATCTCATTTGAGTGGAAAACACACGATCTTCACATGTTTACATTTGAAATTGACTAAGTGTCTCGTTTATGAAAAATGTTTTAAATTGAAAAGGAAAGTTGCAAAAAGGATTGAATGATTTTGAAGTTATTTTTAGATTTTTTGAAAGTGTTTGAATATGCTTAAGTGTTTTAACATTTATTTGGGAAAAAATAATTTTCGATCACTTGACAAAGTCAAGGTTTATTGTGAAATTTTTTTAAGTTTGAAAAAGAAGTTTGATGGAGATCCACAAGGTAATCGACTTAGAAAACATGAGGTATAGCTTGGTATATAGATAAAGGATGCAGTGGTATGGTTGATGGTGATGAACAAGGTAATTAAATTACAAAGAGTAGGCTAGGGAAGGTGATGCGTATGGATGTGATGGTTGTAGGAGCTGAAGGTGTATCGTGACTCGGATCGGTTGATGGAGGACTTCAAACGAGTCGATGGAGATTTGAAGGTGACCATGTAGTTTTGAAGGCGTTGTGGTTGGAGATCGGTTTTGATGGAGAATAGTTTCGTTGAGTTTTTTTGGAGGAAGATCTTTCTTGAAATCAATTTGGAAGCATTACAGTAATTTTGTCCCACCCCTTTTCTTGGTTTTGATTAAACTGTTATGTAGAGTGAGAATGGATGAAAATCTACTAAGTTCTAGAGGGAAATTTTTGTTGAAGAGTTGAATCAAAGTTTGCTACAAGTTTTGAAAGTTTTGGAGATTTGTTGAGTGATCTGAGTGAAGCTCTTTGGTACCTTGTGAGCCCTTGATTAAATCACTTAAATTGATGGGATTGATTGTAAAGTTAATCATGTTATGAGTTGTAATGTGTAGTTTAATTTGGAATTTTGAATTTCATTTAGTTTTGTTTGAAAGGGCTTAGTTGTACTGGTATACAAATCTTGTAATTGTTGTTTTGTATGGTGTTCTCAAAAACTTTTGACTTCAACTTGGCTTCTGAGTTGGCCCCCAATATGGGTTCATGAATTGGATTTAAACTTGGTAATGTGCTCTGTAACTATGGGCTTAAAAACCCCCAAACTAGGTTAAAAACCCCAAACCCAGGGTGAAAAACACCTCTAAAAACCTCATACTACCCTTTGCATGTGCACATATCCAAACACACCTTTTTTAAAAAATTTAAGATGTTTCGGATATGTAAATCCGAAATAACCCTATTTCCAACATTTTATTATTTAAACCTTGGAATTAAAATATCAGAGGTCTTTTCAAATAAGCATATCAAACCTATAAGTTCCCGTTAAATTGTTCCTTTCTATAAGTAGAAAATATTGCCCTATAAGTAATTCTATCGTATATGACTGGAACACTGTCTGATTTATGTGAATTACATTCAAACCTATTGCTTTTATCTGGACTTTTTATATCCATTTACTTTCTTGCACTGCACTCATATCAACTATTCTCACCCGCCTTAGATAAGCACTTTAGCAATAGAGTTGATAGACTGACGATTGGTCTCTATGGTTCGATAATCTTATATATTACTTCGATAGGCTGTGCACTTGCAGTTTTATTTTAGACTCTATATACGCAACCCATCAAGTTTTTGGCCCCGTTGTTGGAGACCAAACTTTGTCAAATTTCGTAGCCTGTGTTATCCCATTTAGACTAAGGCTTTATTAGCCGGTAGATGCGTAAGAATCGTAGCACCGGAAACTTAGTAGATACTTGTAATACGGTGAACTGACTTTTATAATCGAAATGTCGCGGTAAGCAAGAGTCGCCACCGACTTTTATTTTATCCAAACAAATTCAGAAAGGCTAAAAGAAACAGAAAAAAACCTTTTAAAGAAATCTAAGTTCGGGGGGTAATTTATGCAAAGGGAAGGTGTAAGGCACCCTTTGCATCCATGGTTTTCCATGGGCTCTTAATTGCTTTGCTTGCTCGTTTTCAGAAAATGTAGATGAAAGAGGAAAAAATGGACTTTAGCTCGTAAATGAGCGTAGCCAGTTTTGAAGAATTTTGAGAAAGAATATAGAAAATAGAGCATGGCAAGGCAATTAGGGGCAATTACCTTAAACTCAGATGATAGGTCTCTTTTTAGCCTTTCAGAATGAAAGGGTCTATCCTTGCCATAAGAGGGCAGGAAGCCTTTCGTTTGGAGGTAGAAGGGTCATCGCTTTATCATTCGCCATAAGACTGACCCATGCCATAGAGAGGCAGGTAGTCTAAGGGAATGATCAGAATAGCCTTTCGTAGGCAGCGAGAAGATACCTCAGCCTTTTCCGTAGGCAACTTTCGAGGGTCGAGGTCATGTTAGTGTATCGAAGGCAGCATCATTAGGGACCATGACCTTTAATCGAGGCAACATGGCTGAGGTATCCTCGTATTCGAGGGACTGGCTATTCTGCACAAAATACAAGGCAACAAGGCAACAGGCAACAGAGAGGTTACCCCAAAAGAGTGCGTGGGTGCAACAATCATGTGATTATATTCGGTTATATTATCTTGTAATTAGTGATTCTAAGTTAATTAGAAGCTTGCACTCCCTATAATTACTAACCACAACGATTAATATTGACAATAATAATGGGGGAAGGGAAATTGCAACCAGCGGAGGAGAGGGGAATTGAAACCAGCGGGATGAATAAGCAATAGGTTTGACACAAGTGCAACCAGCGGAGGAGAGAGGAATTGAAACCAGCGGGATGAATAAGCAATAGGTTTGACACAAGTAATAATTTAAAATCAGGGTTTAGAGTTACCGACTATGCGAAGCTTTGGCATTTGGCAAACCCTGAAGATTGGAAGAGGAAAAATAAACAGAAAATAGGGGTGAGTGCATTATCGGTTCCGATGCAGGTATGGTTAACACTAATCAATAAAAATAACAATAAAAGAAAAAGGTATAAGAAACTTAGCTTCGATTGATGAAGGTTGATAGTCGGAGGTTGTCTTGAGCATTGACTCTGACCATTTTGAATTTGACGTGGCGCGTAGTCGCGTAGTCGGAAGATGAATTAGCGAATATCCACGAGAATCAATAAACAGCTCGAATGTACCTCGCAACCAAAAGAAAATGGTAATAACACAAAATAATCTTAAAAGAATAATAAAAATTGATTGAAAATTAACAAGAGAAATCATGTAAAAAAAAAAGATAAACAACATTATACTATATATTCTTTATATTTTTTAATGTTATAAAAAAAACAATTAAATTAATATTTTTAGCATCTTTTATTAAATGAGAAATTAAATATAATTAAGTTAATCAAATATTTTTTATTTTTAATAACTAAAATTAAATAAATAAACTAACTAAATTATACTAATTAAATTAATTTTTGATATCCTTTTATATAGAGTGAAATTCTAATTAACTCATACTAAAAAAACCTAACTAATGATTTTTCACGTGGGAAAGCCACCCCATATATTTCCATGATATTAATGATAGATGATTAAAAAATAAATAAATAAAAAGTATATAGTTAGATATTCATTGGTTTAAACAGCAAGATTAAAACAACACAAACCCAAATAGTCTCTCTTTTTTTTCATCTCTCTCATGAAGACACCCCATTAACAAATTTGAAGAAAACTTTCATCAAAACATGGATTCAAATGCAGATAGCAAAATCACACCCCTAAATAACAAAAAGAACTTCAAAAACGGAAAAACTCACGGTATTGGAGCCGGATCTGCTCCGGTGGTTGCAGCGGCAGTGGGAGATCTCCGACCACTTCACGACGGCAACGAAATGAGGCCGCGGCGATGTATGGATCTGAATCGAGTTTTTGACGGTGTGTTGATATAGGTGATGAGGTTCGGAATTACGGTGTCGGAGCGGTGGGGGTTGAAGCGGCTGATGCATTGTCGATGCCAGAGAGGGACGCGTCGGTGATGTCGCGTCTGTTTCGAGGTTGGGTCTGAATCGGTGTTATTGTTGTTCTTTGCTGAAACTGAGTTTGACAGCGTTGGTTTCGATTCCATCCCAATTTCTACTCCTTCCCTTTTTCTTTGTTATTCTCCTTCGAATTCCATTGTTGGTGCTTTCGCTTGTGATTATATTTCTTGGTTGTACCTGAGAATCAATAGACCAAAAATTGCGGGTGAAGGAATATTTTGCTATCAATTGTGTTCACTGAATAATAAAATTTGTATCTGTGTTATGGAGAAGAAACGGTCTTAAGTACTTAGCTTTGCATATTTCATTCTCTTGCAGGTTCAATGATGTTGAAGATTGTGTTGTTTGCTGTTGATGTGTTGTGATGATGCTGGCGTACTGGTTGCGGATCAGTGTGATTTGGAGACAGCTTTGCCTCTGAAGTCCGACGGCGGCTGTTGGCTTGGCCCATCAACAAGAACTTTTGAGACGGTGTCGTGGTTTCCGGTTTCCTCTTGTCTTGTTTCCCTTTGAGCCTTCTAAGAACAACTTGCACTTAATTGAAACAAACACAGAAAGAGTGCCAAAAGAATTATAGGATTAACGGTGATTCAATTCTTATAGTTTTCTCTGTTATTTCAATCTGCAATTATTGTTGGAATTATGGTGTTAGCTGCTTGTATGTGTAACTATGCTAGAAATTGTCAAGTGTTTGACTACAAAACAATAGTTTTAGTATTTACAGGTTGGTAATATGGATCATGTATAGGATAGAAACAAGGTTGGGATTGGAAATTCGGCGGTTTGTGGATGGGATATAGCGATAGTTTCAGACATGAAGAATTATGATTCACCAATTGTTGTTGGTGGTGGCAAAAAGAGATGGTTATGGGCTGATGAGAAAAAATTATGTGTGTTTTGTAGAAAGTGATGGGGAGAGTGTTAGTGGTGAAAAAGGTTTACGGGTGGTGGTCAAACATAAGGGTTAGTGGCTGTATGTTTTGTACCGAAGAAAAACAAGAGATCCCCTCCGAATGGGTTTTGTGGGGTATTTATATACAAAAATTAGGTTAACATAAAAGGAAAAATAATATTAGTATTAAGGCTATTTAACATAATAAAATTATATTTGATTTTGTCTAAAATTATAGAAAATCAGACCAAATAAATTTTAATGCTAATTGACTTGGACCAAAAGTTAAGCAAAAACTACCATTTTAATTATTTTATTTTTATTTTTTTTTGGCTATTTTGTGAAGAAAATCATGAATTAAATGAAAAATAATATTTTTTTTAAAAAAAACCTAAAATAAAGAAAACGAAAATTACATTTAAATAATAAAAACTTATTTTTTTATGATTTTTTTTCAATATAAGTGAAAATAAAATTAAGACTATAGTTATAAACAAATAAAAGAAAAAAGTGTTAGAAGTGGGATTCGAACACGTGACCTCGCGCTATCGTAGCTTTCATGCTCAAATTCTTACCGACTGTGCCAATTCATTTATTCAAAATAAAATGGCGTTTGTAAATATATGAGGGCAAATTTTAGGGTATGACAATACTTTAGTGGAATCCAAAGGTTAATAAGAGCTATATTCGAAGACCGTAACCAAAGACCTCTTAAGGAATTTTCCCAACCATCTAATGAAGAGCCTAGTTCTAGTATAGTAAACCCTGCTATAACAACTAATAATTTCGAACCAATTCGCCGGTGCTTCGCTTGAAGCAATTCATCTAAGATTATTCCCCTTTTCCCTTAGAGGTAAAGCACACGACTGGTTAGACTCTCTTCTTTCCAACTCGATAACAACTTGGGAAGACCTTAGGAGAGTATTCCTTGCAAGGTAATTTCTCCCAAGGAAGACTGGTGTCCTTAGAAACCTGATCACTAGGTTCACTTAAAACCAAGGTGAATCACTTTTTGAGGTCGGAGAGAGATATAAATACCTTTTGAGAGCTTGTCCACACCATGGCCTAGACCAATGGTTGATCATACACACCTTCTATAATGAACTTGAATAAGGGTTGTTTCTTCTTGGCAAATAAAAATAATGAACACAATTATTTTTATCCTTGTTCTTTTGAATTCAAACTACCTCCAGTCCACCCTCACAGGTGATTTACCTCCACTGAGGATTTAATCCACTAATCAAAAACTGATTACAATGGTTCTCCACTTAGATCAACCTCTAAGTCTTCTTGAGTCTACATATCTCAACTTGATCACTCAAGGAATTTTGGTTTACAAATATATATATATATATATTTAAATACAAGAGATTAATGTTGCTTCTAAAAAGCTGAAATCACCAAGTGATTTTTTTCTTAAGCTTAAGTTCTATAACTCACTAAGATTACAAAAGTATGTGAGTTTGAAGATGAAGATTGCTTCCTTTGTTCAAGAGCTTTTTGCGTGAGAAAGATTCAGAGTGTGATGAGTTTGTAACGTAAGCTCTAGCCATTTTCTTTGGCTGACATGTTCCTTTTATAGGTGTGAGAATATGACCGTTGAACAGTTCTGAATTTAATGCTTTGCGTAAACAGTACAATGCTATATTTAATGTTTCATGCTTTTGTCAACTACCTCGAGCCTTGCTTCAACTGCTTTTTCTAACTTTTCCTTTTATAACCATACTTATAACGTTCCTTTTGTTAGACACACAGACTATCCTTTCTAGCTTTTCATCATTTGCTTTCTTCTAGAATCATACTTTATGTTTTGTTTTATTCATCATAGCTTCCAGCGTTTGATGCAAGTCAGAACTCCAGCGCTTCAGACTATGGAAGTTCCTTAGAACGTGATACCTTCATATCTTTAGAGCTTGCTTCTAATAGTCATGATCTGATAACTTCAAGACCATGTTCTGATGTCTTCAGGACCATGTTATGATGTAGTCATCCAGAACATCTGGGTCCGAGTTTCTGAAAGATAAGATATTGCATACTCTTTTACACTTATCCTGAAATGGAAAAAGTAACTTATTAGAGTACCACATTGTCTTATACAAAATTAATTCCTAATGTTATCATCAAAACTAGAAAATATGATCAGAACATTTCATATTCTAACAAACCTTACCCTGAAGTTTGTGCCCTTATTGAAGATATGGCCCAAAACCATTACCAATGGGGAGCATAACGAGCAACATTAGAGAAGAAGGAGACCCATGGAGGAATACATGAGATAGGTTGCATGGACGCCCTAGCCTTAAAAGTCAAAAATATGTCTTATAACCCTGCTACAAAAGCTGCAGTCCAATCGGAATGCGAACTCTGTGGGACCCAAGGACACCAAACTTCTGATTGTAACCTACTGAATGAGCCTAGCTCAGAACAAGTTAACTACACCCAAGGAAACCCTTTTTCCAATACTTACAATCATGGATGGAGGAACCACTCGATTTTTCCTATAAAAACAATAACCCAATCAAAAATCCTGGATCTTTAAGACAAGCTAAAAGACAAAATCAGCCTATGCAAGTTGTACCACCATAACCCAGTCTTAGGGAAACCGTGGAAAAATTTATTCTGGCCCAAACTCAGCAAAATAAATAGTTCCACAGCCAAAACGTTCATACAAATAAACTAATCACAAAACTAGGAACTAAGTTTGACCAGATGATAACCCATAATAAGATGCTTGAGACTCTGATCTGACAAGTAGCTCAAACACAAGCCGCACAAACTACATCTGGAGGAAAATTCCCTGGACAAACTTAACCCAATCCTAGAGGGAAAGCAAATGCCATTACCTTAAAAAGCGGAACCGCTTATGATGGACCTGAGAATCCAACTTCAAGCGCGCCCGAAAAACCTAAGGAAAATGTCATACCCATGGATCAAGTGGAGAAACCAGAGGAACCAAAAAGCAACCAAACAAAAGAGCAAAAACAAAATATAAAGAATATACATCACCTCCACCATATAAGCACCAATTCCATATTTGTAGAGACCTAAACAAACCAAAATAGAAAGTTAATACCAAAATTTCATCAAGGTTATAGAAAAACTCCATGTAGAGATCCCTTTTACCGAAGAAATCACGCAAATACCATCATATGCTAAGTTCTTAAAAGACATTGTGTCCAACAAATGTAGACTCAATGATCCTAAACCTTTAGAATGCAACTTCATTTCCGAAAGTAAACTTTCCAAGAAAGAAAAGGACCCTGGAAGCTTTTCCATTCCTTAGATCCTAGGAAATCATATGATCGACAAAGCTTTCTTAGACCTAGGAGCAAGTGTACGTTTTATTGGCAGATTACAAGAAGTTAAACTTAGGAGAACTTCAGCCGATTAAAATGTCCTTACAATTAGTTGATAGATACGTCAAATACCCTAGGGATATCCCAACCGACTAAAATGTCCTTACAATTAGTTGTATATCCAAACCAACTTTGTAGTTATGGATATTAAGGAAGATGAAGAATTTTCGATTCTCCTAGGAAGACCATTCTTGTCGACATCCAGAGCCATAATAGATGTTAAGAAAGGAAAACTAACTTTTGAAGTAGGAGATAAAAAGATAGAATTCCTTCTTTCCAAGTTCTTAATGGCACCGGTGATTGGAGATGCATGTTATGCAATCGATATCATTGACGAATGCATAAATGAACTTTAGCGAGATGAATTTAAAATTAAATTGCCTTAAACCCCCATTTTGGAGGATGACAGATTTAAGAGAATGGAACCCTACATTGATGACAACCTCTATGAATGTTTAGCCCTTACCCCCGATCCTATGTCGGGTCCTAAAAAGCCATCTTTTGAACTTAAAGAACTACCCAAGAATCTAAGATATGAGTTTTTGGATGAATAAATGAATCACCCTGTTATATTTAATTGTACCCTAAACCAAAATGAAACAAATCAGCTGTTAGATATCTTACGAAAATATCCCTCAGCCTTAGGGTACAAAATCTTTGATTTAAAAGGAATAAGCCCATCCGTACACATGCATCAGATTATGCTAGAAGAAGATTCAAAACCCTCAAGAGAACACAAAATAAGGATAAACCTTATAATGAATGTTGTAGTCAAAAAAGAAGTTCTTAAGTTACTAGAAACTAGTATTATATATCAGATCTCGGATGGTGAGTGGGTAAGCCCTGTACATGTGGTACCTAAGAAAGGAGGCATCGCGGTTGTAGAAAATGAGAAGGGTGAACAAGTAGCCAAACGGGAAGAAGGAGGATAGTGTATGTGTATAGATTACATAAAGTTGAATAAGGCGACTAGGAAAGATCATTTCCCTCTTCCATTTATAGATCAGATGCCCGAACGCCTACCTAGACATTCGTACTTCTGTTATATAGATGGATATTCAGGATTTTTTCAAATCCCTATTTACCCAGAAAACCAAGATAATACAAATTTTACCTGTCCTTACGAAACATTTGCTTATAGGAGAATGCCCTTTGGACTCTGTACTGCTCCTACCACCTTTCAGCGTTGTATGATGTCAATTTCCACAAATTATCTCGACGGAATCATGGAAGTATTCATGGACAATTTCTCAGTATGCGGATTCGATTTCAAAAATTGTATCTCTAACCTTAAGAAAACCTTAGAAAGATGTGTGGAAGTGAACCTTGTGTTGAACTGGGAAAATTGTCATTTTATGGTTAAAGAATGAATAGTTCTAGGGAATATTGTATCCAAAAAAGGCATAGAAGTCGATAGAGCCAAGATAGAAGTAATAGAGAACCTTAACTCACCTAAAAACATCAGGGAAGTAAGAAGTTTTCTAGGACATGGTGGCTTCTACTGAAGCTTCATTAAGGACTTCTCCAAGAAAACAAAACCCCTAACTAACCTTCTAATGAAAGATGTTATGTTTGATTTTAACGAAAAATGCACTGAAGCCTTTAACATCTTAAAACAAGCACTGATTTCTGCTCCTATCATACAACCCACAGATTGGACGCAACCTTTCGAAATCCTGGGCGATGCTAGTGATTATGCAATTGGAGTTGTTCTAGGGAAAAGAAAAGATAAGAAGTTACATGTTATCTATTATGCAAGCAGAACCCTACATGCCGCCAAACTTATTTACACAACCACAAAAAAGTAATTGTTAGATTTGGTGTTTGCAAATGATAAGTTTCGGTCCTATTTGGTGGGAGCTAAGATTGTAGTACACACAGATCACACAATAATATGATATGGTTTATTAGGGTTCAAGGTATCTCCATGTCAAAAGTCAAGCTTCAATTCCAAGGAGTTGCTCATTCAAATGCTCAGATGATCCACAGTCGACTAGTTTGACCTAAAAGTCAACTATAGTCAAAATACAGTCAAACTTCAAGACTTTTGGTCAACATCGAGTATTTGAGGTTATATCCATCATTTGATCAAAGGTTGATCATGATTCATTAATAAAGACTCAGAAATGAACAAAGTCAAAAGTTCAAATTAGGGTTTTTTAACTAAAAAGTCAACTCACCTTTGACTGGCCATAAATTCCACATGGAGTATCAAAAATTTCCCAACCAAAACATAGAGAATCCAACCAAAGTTGGATTTTCTACAACTTTGTCTCTCACATGCCAAAACTAGAAATGCTTTATTCAAGAGATATGGTCCAATACATTACAAGTCCTCCAAAAAGGTCATTAAAAGGTCATCTTTTTCAAAAGCCCATAACATGAGCATGGAAACTTCAATGGATATGAAACCAAAAGCAGTGTTTAGAGGACTCTTTAAGCTTTCCAAAAAGTCCTAAAACACCTCCATGTGATAAAAATTGAAGGAGTTACGGCTTGCACAAGTTGGGTAAAAATTGGAAATTTGCTTGAAACCCTAAGTGAACAAAATCTAATTTTTAAGTAGTGGGCCTATAATTTTGAATTGTCCATGTGGTAATAAGCCCAAGAGAGGTCTATTGGTCCAATATAATTTTTTTTGTGATATTATTTTATTTGTATTTTGATTTTATTCAATTAATTTCAAATAAAAATCAAATAAAATCCTAAAATAATTATATGATGATATTTCTTCTTTTATTAATTCAAATCAACTCAAATATCATCCAATGGTTAAGATTTAATGAAAAAAATATGCACAAAATAGTGTTGTGACCAAATTAAGTAAGATTGCATGCAAATCTTTTCCAATTTCCATGTCATCAAATAATCCAATCTCAAACCAAGATTCAAACCTAATTTCACTCTCCTATAAAAGCATAAGACCTAAAGATCACAAGGGGACAAAATTTTGGAAAGGGAGGCCAAGGAGAATAGGATTCTAAAGAGTGCAAAATTCAAGAACAAAGCAAAGATCATATTTGTTTTTCTAGAAAGTTTCAAAGTCTCCCATCCATCCTATTCAATTTCTGAGGTAATATACAATAAATATGCTTGGGTTATAACATGAAAAGCGCCTAAGTTTCATGTTTCACGTTTCACATAAACATGTTGGTTCTTGATTTTTGATTTCATTCATTCACGATATCTCCATGCAATTTAACGATTGGTACGAGTTTGTGAGTTGATTTAGAACAGGTTTGACGTGAAAAATGTAAGCTTTGAGCCTTGAACAAGGATTCACGGTTGTTAGGGCAAGGAGAGAGCTTGCTTCGGTTCTCAAGATACAGGCTGTTTTAGATTCTTAAAAATCACGCCATCGAATCCGTAACACCTTAAATATATCATCTGGGCAGCTTTGGCTTTTGTTTGCGTATGGTTTTGCAGGTTTGGAATCGTGACCATGGGAGAAGGAGCATGCCTAGGAAAATTCACAGGAGATGTCGGAGCTATTTTTGAAGCAAAATCCGCAGCAAATCTGGGCAGCCAAAGGAAGAAGATGATGATCAGCTTAGGGGCCCGTGAACGATGCGTGGGGGATGGTGAATGGTTGGTCAAAAAAATACTCTATCTCTCTTCACCCGTGGACACACCTGATTCGCCAGTCAATATCTCATGGGTCCCACTTTTGACATATATCTGATTTTTGTTTATTTTTTTATTTATTAATTGATGGTTGTACCTTAACCAAAGAGGATAAGCAGCGTAGTTGGCAAGTGGGTAATGGATATCACTATCAGAACCTGGGTTCGAACCCAGGCTATAACATTTTCCCTTTTAAAGATTTCTTTGTCATAGATCTGGTACACACGCCTTCACATGCATCCACGATGTACCCTCAGATCTCCACCGTTGGATCATCATTGCGTGCAGATCTGAAGGCTCTGGGTGCGTAGCTCCATGGGACACTCACAGAGCGCACCACACAGGATCATGCCCAAGTTTTTATTTATTTATATATAACCTCTTCTTGTTTCTTTTAATTAATTAAGTCAATTTGGTTTTTGGGTTTATTCTAGTAATTGGATTTAATTTAGGTTTTAGGGTTTTTTCTCTCTCTTTAGTTTAGGATTTTAGATTATTTAATTAATAACTTAAAATTAGGTTTTATTAATTAAGTTTTATTAATTAGATTTTATTTATTATTCGTTTCGACCGAATTAATCGGTCGCGATGGTTAATAATTAATTTCAAATAGGATTTTATTTTGCTAAAAGGTTTTAACCACTCCATTGGTTATGATGATTAGCATTTCTTTTTATCAAATTTGTTACTATTTTTAATCAAAATCTATTGATTATGAGGGGTAACGATAAATTAATAACTAAATTTTAAAATACACTTATTTGCTAACGTTGATAATCGAATCAATCGATTAGGATAATTAGCAATCTTTATCAATCTGTTAATTATGGTGATCAAACCTATTGATCATTCGATTAATGGAAAAAATTAAAATCATGGTTGTACGTCGTCATAAAACACAATTTCTTTTACAAAATCAAAACTGCGATAAGGTAATTCAAAATACCTTGCCAAACTACAAATTTCAAAACTGCGATAAGGTAATTCAAAATACCTTGCAAACTGCGAATTTCAAAACTGCGATAAGGCAATTCAAAATGCCTTCATACATTCATATTAATTCTAAGGCGTACAACCCTGCCCCGAACTACGTAGACTCTAATCCTCCATAAGGAGGTACGTAGGCACTTGGCAACAAGGCGAGTCCCCTTCCCTAAAACCTCAATTCATTCAAATCTTACTTTTTGCCCTATTCATTTCCTTAGCTATTAACCTGACCACTTTTTTCCATAAACGTTTACCTTAAGCTCAAAACCTTAGGAAAGGGTTAAGGGTGCCTAACACCCTCCCTTGATCCGAATATAATAACTTACCCCGAATCTCTTAACTGCGTAGGGTTTCCTATTCGCACTGGTAGAATAGGTGGCGACTCTAAAATCTTAATTTTTAGGGTAGGGTGATACAGCTGGCGACTCTGCTGGGGATAACTATAATGGTGAATATTATGCTCCTAGGTTTTGGTAGGGTTTAGGTTTTGGTTAATTATTTAGGTTTGTGGTTAACTATTAGGGTTTGGCTAATCTTCCAGCGTTAGGGTTTTGGATTAGGATTTAGGTTTTATTTCTTTTCTTTTATATTTAAATATCTAAATTTTTATTTATATATTTATTTACAATTTCTAGGATTTAGGTTTTTATATTTAAATATTTAAATTTAAATTTTTATATTTATTTACAATTTCGTTTATTTACAACAATGTTTGTTTATTTGAATATTTGTTTGTTTTATTGCATTTTTTTCGGTTATATAAGTTGCTGTTAAAACATAAGTGTGAGAATTATCCTTAAGACTAGGGGGGACTCGCATCGCCTACGAGTCTTATTGATAATTCCACTCAGAGTGGGTTGAATATCCGGAAATGTCCAAAACGAGGCTTGACTTTGTTGAGGGTAGGACTTGGTATTTGGCTGATCTCTCTGAGAACCTACCCCTAAAACTCGATCCTCATAGACAAATGAGTTGTTCTAAAATCCAAAGAGATAAAAAGTCTCGGAGCCTACGAACGACCCCATGAGACCTTCTAGAACATACCAATGGGAAGGGTAGACTCCCTCAGCCATTACGTCAAACCTATGAACCTAGGGCTTATGTGCTTATGTGTTTATGCTTGCGATTTATATACTGCGAACATTTGTGACTTGATTTTGCAGGTCTTTCTACGCGTTCCCTAGCCTGTAGGAATTTTGTTTTCAAGATCATGTCCTTCCCACGAAGGACATCTCCATTTGTGCACGTCAATTGGTCTCTCTATGGCCATGAGACCTAGTGGCTATCATGAACAATCACCCTAGGCCTACATCTACGCACTCCCTAGCCGGTAGGGATTCTACTTCTAAGGTCGCATTCTTCGTACGAGGAGCAACTTAGTTAGCATATGTCGATTGGCTTCTCGATGGCCATGAGATCTAGTGACTGTCTGGAACGGTCACCCCATGCTTGCTCCCGCGCACCCCCTAACTTGTAGGGCCTGGATTTCCATTTGTACATCCTTCATCCCTAGCCTGTAGGGATCTCACTTCGTCCGATATCGTCCTTAGATAGGTTATGTTCTGCATAGAGAACCTTCCCACGAGGGACAACTTCATTGGTACATGTCGAACGACCTCTCGATGGCCATGAGATTTGGTGACTGTCTTGAACGTTCACCAGCTGCTACCTTCTGCGTACTCCCTACGCTAAGGGATTTCCATTGGCGTGTTATAACATCTAGCTTGAAAGGATTTCGCTATGGTCAAATGTCACCTCAAAATCCGCATAGGCTATCCTTAGGATTATATATGTCGCACGTCTGCATTGCATATAAGGAGTCATATCGTACACAAAAAGAGGAGTCTCTTGCATACGCATGCATTTGCATTTTCATGCATTCATACATTTACAATTGCATTCATACCTTCTCCCGTTTCCGTACTTACTGCGCTAGCCGATTTCCCGGGACTCCCAATGAAAATTAAAAGGATCATAAATCTAGGAGAAAGGAGGAAATATTATTGGGAATGAGCTTGGTCTCACAAAGGAAAAAAGGATGTCATGCCAACCACATGTTCAGGCTTCTTCGTAACAGGATTGTAAATACAATGAAGGTTATCATCAAGCAAGAATTAGTTCAACAAAGAAGTTCCCCCATAGATACACTCAAGAGGTATCTAGTCATAAAGGGGTTCATCTTAGAACATAGCAAAACTTATAAGGACCCTCTACAATAACTTGGGGGCAAGGGTTAGTCCCACTGGGGAAATACCCTAAACGAAGATACGATGGAGGGAAGGCGACATAAGTTAACTCCCCACCAAGGGGCAAAAGGGTCATAGGTTTTCTTTATCAATCTACAAACTCTGAAGGTTGCGAACGGTGTGATACTACCCTTAGAAAAAGCAAAAGAGTTTCAGTCAAAGGAAACTCATGAAGTTCCGAAACAACGAAAACCCACCGCTAACAATTCATTCCCGACAGGTTTGACGTGCCCAAAGAGAATTCGAGGTTACCCTTTACTTCTACAAGTCTAGGAACTAAGGAGTAAAACAAGGTCAACAGATTTACAAAGGAGATTGTCCATAGGATCAAAAGGTTTAGTCATGCTCATAATTTCAACCCCTACGATCGCTAAGTGTTACCCAGGATAAAAGTTGTACCTTCGGATTAACAATTCTAATGGGATAACCATGCAGGTTTTGGAGTCAATTCATTCGCTCACTACTACAAATTTCCACTCGCACACGTCTATTCTATTTTCAATTTCAAATTTAGGATTATTAACAAACATAAAGGAGAATGACGAATACAAATAACTAAATCTCGCTAAACGAATGCTTGCAAGGTAAGACTGGGCCGGCGATGTACAGGCATTGTTTCAATTCCTAAACAGTGGAGATATAAGGATGTTAATCCCTCGTCACCCCCTCGAGCCAGGAGTTGGAGTTTGTTTCTACTTTTCAAATAAACTTTGATTTCAACCAGGGGGAGGGTAGATTTCGATGGATTTAATGGTGTATTTTGGTTGTCAAGAGAATCAGTCAATCCAAGCAAGGATTCAAGCAAAGGATTCAAGCAAAGGATCAAGCAAAGTTTGAAACAAAGGTTCAAGCATAAGGGTTAAGAAAAGGTTCAAGCAAAGGTTCAAGCATAAGGGTCAAGCAAAGGTTGAAGCAAAGGTTCAAGCATAAGGATCAAGCAAAGGTTTAAGCACATTTTTCTTCCTCGCATTTATAAAAAAAACGAGGAAGCAATAAAAACAATATTAACAACTTCTTCCTCAATACATCATCGAGGACGTATCAAAGTAGAAGCTTACAAATCAAGGTCAACATTCAATATCCAAGGATCAATATTTCAAAAGGAGCATTCAAAAAAAAAGGAGGAAAGCGCCCGCTAAGTCAAAATGGAAAATTCCATGAAAGAAAAACAAAATGACTTAGGCAAAAATTAGGGCATCCCGATGGATCAAATTCAAAGGAATTGGCTCATGCAAAATTAAGGGATAGAAAAAAACACAAAGGCGGAATACAAAGGATAATCTTGGGACTGCTAAATCATCAAAGCTTCCTATCAATGCTTGGATCTCTACAACATTTTTCATCGGTGCTTGGGTCTCTACTAAGGCTTCTGCTCAACATCAAAACTGAAACGATTCTCTAATATACAAAGCACATTCAATGGATTAGGCTAATTTTTAGGATTTGGAGAACATCAAGGAGAAAGGGGTGGGTTAAATAAATTTTGAGCCTTACATCCATTGTTTCTTAAAACATGAACCAGGCCAAGTTACAACATTCAAAAGTCCTAATTGAGGAAAGGTTAACTACGAAAGCATACTAAGCAAGATTTTGTTATACTGACTCCTAGGTTTGTTATTACTATTTCTAACCACTACGTTTCTTCAAACATTCATTTCTAATCATCCAGTCCTAATTCATAACGGACTTTGATTTCAAAACTTGCATATGCATTGCATTGGATTTACTTCTCAAAGGGTACAACATCATCTACGAATATACACTTAGTATCAAGGAGATCTCGAAATTGGTTAATCAAGGGCGATCACTTCTAATAAAGACTCTTGAATGGGGAAACCACGTCCAGAGGGTTCTCCTAAACAGGGGCAAATTTTCAAGGATTACAGGGGCATACAATCAAAGATCCTATTAACTAGGGGCATTCATCCTAAGGTTCAATCGACTTGGGTCACATCTCGAAGCAATAACAATCAGGGGCATGTCAAACATGAGAGGAATATAAACCAAAAGGATAGAACACTATGGATAACCCTCCATATCCTGGAGATCAAGGGCATACCCTTCAATGTAAACGTTTAAGCATATGTATCACATTTGCACGACAAGGTTATTTCTTGGAGCACTTCCTTCACGGCTTAGAGACCAGAGGCATCTTCTTCCACAAAAATATTGGGGCAGTGGATATCAAATCCGTGGGGTGAACAATTTGAAAGATTAAAGGTGTGGAGAGCCTCAAAAGGTTAAAGGTGTGGAGAACCTCAAAAGGTTAAAGGTGTGGAGAACAATTCCAAAGGTTAAAAGGATGAAGAACCTCAAAAGGTTAAAGGTGTGGAGAACAATTCAAAAGGTTAAAAGGATGAAAAACCTCAAAGGGCTAAATGTGTGGAGAATTTCAAAAGGGTGAAGGCGGAGAAATTCAAAAGGTTAAAGGTGTGGAGAACCTCAAAAGGCTAAAGGTGGAGAATTCCAAAAGGATGAAGGTGTGGAGAATCTCAAGAGGTTAAAGGTGCGAATTGCAAAAGGTTAAAGACGTGGGGAACTTTGAAAATTCAAAGGCGTGGAGTAATTCAAAGGGTCAAACCGGGGAAAGATACACCACAAAAGGAAAAGGCGTCCACACACTTTACAACCTCCAACAGATCTTTCTCCTAACTACGATCTCCAAATTCGAAACAAGCTTTGGGAAATCAGGCTAGAACCATACCCTATCAAACAACCTTATATGCTTTGGTTATCAACATCATATTATTGGAGCATCATGCAAAAATACATAAGTCATGCATTACATACATTGGTTGATACATTACACCACACCTTTTTTAGGTAGTCTTCTTTAAGACAAATCTTACGATCCTTTCTAGGAACCTTTTCAGGTAGTCTTGTTTAAAACGAATTGTCATCCTTTCCAGGAACCTCGCCAGGTAGTCTTCTTTAAGACATTCATTTTCTAAAAACCTTTATAGGCAGTCTTTTCTAATACATTCATCGTCCTTTCCAAGAACCTTTTTAGGTAGTCTTTTTAAGACATCTTTCAGCCTTTCCAGGTAGTCTTCTTTAAGACATTCCTTATCCTTTCTAAGAACCTTTTCAGGTAGTCTTCTTTAAGACAAATTTTATCTTTTCTAAGAACCTTTTCAGGTAGTCTTCTTTAAGACAAATTTTCATGTCCATTCCAGAAACCTTTTCAGGTAGTCTTACAGAAGACATTATTTCGTTCCACTCGTTACAAAAATCAACATATACATAAGCATAAGCATTATCCACATACATAAACATTACCAAGCCGGCATAAGCATAACCGGGGTATAGGGGCAAACATGGGTTAAACAGGTTGAATGAGCTTAAGGAGATAAAATCTTGGGATTGCATCAGCATTAGCATATATACATATGCATCAGCATAAGCATTCGAGTCAACATCATAAGACATCTACATGGTACAAACGTCAGGATCATAGGCATGTACACGCTACGCATTACACACTACGCTTCGCACACTACGCTTTACACACTATGCTTTACACACTACGCTTCGCACACTACGCTTTACACGTTACGCTTTACACACTACGCTTCGCACGCTAACTTGGTACAAACAGCATATACAACGCCAGGTCTCTGGCTCTCATCTTTCTAAATTCTGCGGATATGTCAAAGAAATTTATGCAGGTAAGTTTGCTATAACCATAGCAAACGATTCCTTTTGGTGCAGGTAAGTTTGCTAGAACCATAGCAAATGATTCATATTGGTGCAGGTAAGTTTCCTAGAACTATAGCAAACGATTCCTTTTGATGTAGGTGAGTTTGCTAGAACCATAGCAAACTATTCCTTTTGGGTGCATGTAAGTTTTCTAGAACCATAGCAAATGACTCTCTTGGTGCATGTAAGCTTGTCAGAACCATGGCAAGTGATCCCTATTGGTGCAGGTAAGTTTGCTAGAACTATAGCGAATAATTCCTATTGGTGCAGGTAAGCTTTTCAAAACCATGGCAAGTGATCCCTACTGGTGCAGGTAAGTTTGCTAGAACTATAGAAAATGATTCCCATTGGTGCAGGTAAGCTTGTCAGAACCATGGCAAGTGATCCCTACTGGTGCAGGTAAGTTTGCTAGACTATAGCAAATGATTCCTATTGGTGCAGTTAAGCTCGTCAGAACTATAACAAGTGATTCCTCTCTCATCCAAGATAACTACGAAGACTTACTAGAACTATAGTAAGTGGGGTACACCAACTGCGAAGACTTACTAGAACTATAGTAAGTGGGTTACCCAAACTGCGAAGACTTACTAGAACTATAGTAAGTGGGTTATTTACCAACTGCGAAGACTTACTAGAACTATAGTAAGTGGGTTATTTACCAACTGGGAAGACTTACTAGAACTATAGTAAGTGGGTTATTTACCAACTGCGAAGACTTACTAGAAACATAGTAAGTGGGTTATTTACCAACTGCGAAGACTTACTAGAACTATAGTAAGTGGGTTATTTACCAACTACGAAGACTTACTAGAACTATAGTTAGTGGGTTACCCAAACCGCGAAGACTTACTAGAACTATAGTAAGTGGGTTATTTACAAACTGCAAAAGCTTGCTAGCACTATAGTAAGATGATTATCTTCTACACAACAAAGTGCGAGTCGTCGCTATTGATAGCTACGTTTATTCATCACGTTAGTCCCTCGGCAGTGATCTACTTCAAATCTTCGTGCTAATTAATACCATCTCCGGCGGAAAATAGGGATGTATTTTCCATGATCACAGATTGTTATACGGGGTCACTAATATGCTTCAACCACATAGTGGTGTCTACACATCTCTCGTCCTTTCCAGGAACTTTAGTGTAAGTGAGCTGGCACGGCAAGTGAATTAGTTTACAAAGGATTCTACAAAAGGATTTTACAAAGGGTTTTACAAAGGATTCTACAAAGGGTTTTATTTTTCTTTTCCAAAGTTACCAACAGGGTTTTTCAAAGGGTTCTTCAACTGGGTTTATTCATCACGTTAGTCCCTCGGCAGTGATCTTCTTCAAAACTTCACCGGTAACAAACAAGGGTTTTATTTTTCTAACATACTTCAACTAACATAGCTAACAGTCATGCATCATTCAATTACATACCTCATTCATACATAATGCATATACATACATTGCTCTCATTTATTTTGACAAGCTCACTACATCATACATTACATGCATCATAACATTGCATCCAGCTAATTTTACAATTCAGGATGGGATTCATGCTAACAAGAAATATTATTATCACAATCCCATTTCGTTGGTTGTGATCTTCTACAAATGGCATCTCTAAGCCTATTCCTCACAACACCCTGGCTAGCATCAGCAAATGCAAATTTTGGGGCACTTCAGTGTTCAATCATCTTCTACCTTTAGAATACGATAGGCAGGCGTGCCTATCTGAATCTTCAAGTTTAAGAAGATTGAACAGGGGCAGCTGTCATACCCCAAAATTTTCCCATCTCATTTCATCTTTAAGGGTTCAAGGTTCAATGGTTAAACTCAAGTCACTCTCTCCTCATCAAAGGGTCCTCAAGATTAGGGTTTTGGATTTGCTAAGGAGAAAAGATGTATTAAGGGTTTCAATGGATTTCATATGGTTTATTAGGGTTCAAGGTATCTCCATGTCAAAAGTCAAGCTTCAATTCTAAGGAGTTGCTCATTCAAATGCTCAGATGATCCACAGTCGACTAGTTTGACCTAAAAGTCAACTATAGTCAAAATACAATCAAACTTCAAGACTTTTGGTCAACATCGAGTATTTAAGGTTATATCCATCATTTGATCAAAGGTTGATCATGATTCATAATAAAAACTCAGAAATGAACAAAGTCAAAAGTACAAATTAGGGTTTTTTAACTAAAAAGTCAACTCAACTTTGACTGGCCATAACTTCCACATGGAGTATAAAAAATTTCCCAACCAAAAGCCTATTCTGAAGGAAATTGGATTCTCTACAACTTTGTCTCTCACATGCCAATGCTAGAAATGCTTTATTCAAGAGATATGGTCCAATACATTACAAGTCCTCCAAAAAGGTCATTAAAAGATCATCTTTTTCAAAAGCCCATAACATGAGCATGGAAACTTCAATGGATATGAAACCAAAGGGATTGTTTAGAGGACTCTTTAAGCTTTCCAAAAAGTCCTAGAACACCTCCATGTGATAAAAGTTGAAGGAGTTACGGCTTGCACAAGTTGGGTAAAAATTGGAAATTTGCTTGAAACCCTAAGTGAACAAAATCTAATTTTTAAGTAGTGGGCCTATAATTTTGAATTGTCCACGTGGTATTAAGCCCAATAGAGGTCTATTGGTCCAATATAATTATTTTTGTGATATTATTTTATTTTTTATTTTTATTTTATTCAATTAATTTCAAATAAAAATCAAATAAAATCCTAAAATAATTATTTGATGATATTTCTTCTTTTTTAATTCAAATCAACTCAAATATCATCCAATGGTTAAGATTTAATGAGAAAAATATGCACAAAATAGTGTTGTGACCAAATTAAGAAAGATTGTATGCAAATCTTTTCCAATTTCCATGTCATCAAATAATCCATTCTCAAACCAAGATTCAAACCTAATTTCAGTCTCCTATAAAAGCATAAGACCTAAAGATCACAAAGGGACAAAATTGTGGAAAGGGAGGCCAAGGAGAATAGGATTCTAAAGAGTTCAAAATTCAAGAACAAAGCAAAAATGATATTTGTTTTTCTAGCAGGTTTCAAAGTCTCCCATCCATCCTATTCAATTCCTGAGGTAATATACAATAAATATGCTTGGGTTATAACATGAAAAGCGCCTAAGTTTCATGTTTCACGTTTCACATAAACATGTTGGTTCTTGATTTTTGATTTCATTCATTCACGATATCCTCATGCAATTTAACGATTGGTATGAGTTTGTGAGTTGATTTAGAACAGGTTTGACGTGCAAAACGGAAGCTTTGAGCCTTGAACAAGGATTCACCATTGTTAGGGCAAGGAGAGAGCTTGCTTCGGTTCTCAGGATACAAGCTGTTTTAGATCATTAAAATCACGCCATCGAATCCGTAACACCTTAAATATATCATCTAGGCAGCTTTGGCTTTTGTTTGCGTATGGTTTTGCAGGTTTGGAATCGTGACCATGGGAGAAGGAGCATGCCTAGGAAATTCGCAGGAGATGCCGCAACTATTTTTGAAGCAAAATCCGCAGCAAATCTGGGCAGCCAAAGAAAGAAGATGATGATCAGCTTAGGGGCCCGTGAACGATGCATGGGGGATGGTGAATGGCTGGTCAAAAAAATACTATATCTCTCTTCACCCGTGGACACACCTGATTCGCCAGTCAATATCTCATGGGTCCCACTTTTGACATATATCTGATTTTCGTTTGTTTTTTTATTTATTAATTGATGGCTGTTCATTAATCAAAGAGGATAAGCAGCGTAGTTGGCAAGTGGGTAATGGATATCACTATCAGAACCTGGGTTCGAACCCAGGCTATAACATTTTCCCTTTTAAATATTTCTTTCTCACAGATTTGGTACACACGCCTTCACATGCATCCACAATGTACCCTCAGATCTCCTCCATTGGATCACCACTGCGTGTAGATCTGAAGGCTCTGGGTGCGTAGCTCCATGGGACACTCACAGAGCGCACCACACAGGATCATGCCCAGGTTTTTATTTATTTATATATAATCTCTTCTTATTTCTTTTAATTAATTAAGTCAATTTGGTTTTTGGGTTTATTCTAGTAATTGGATTTAATTTAGGTTTTAGGTTTTTTTTTTCTCTCTTTAGTTTAGGATTTTAGATTATTTAATTAATAACTTAAAATTAGGTTCTATTAAAATTAGGTATTTTTAATTAGATTTTATTTATTATTCGTTTTGACCGAATTAATCGGTCGCAATGGTTAATAATTAATTATTTTAATAATTAATTTCAAATAGGATTTTATTTTGCTAAAAGGTTTTAACCACTCTATTGGGTATGATGATTAGCATTTCTTTTTATAAAATTTGTTACTATTTTTAATCAAATCTATTGATTATGAGGGGTAACGATAAATTAATAACTAAATTTTAAAATACACTTATTTGCTAACGGTGATAATCGAATCAATCGATTGGAATAATTAGCAATCTTTTATCAATCTGTTAATTATGGTGATCAAACCTATTGATCACTGCGATTAATGGAACAAATTAAAATCATGGTTGTACGCCATCATAAAACACAATTTCTTTTACAAATTCAAAACTGCGATAAGGTAATTCAAAATACCTTGCAAAACTACGAATTTCAAAACTGCGATAAGGTAATTCAAAATACCTTGCAAACTGTGAATTTCAAAATTGCGATAAGGCAATTCAAAATGCCTTCATACATTTATATTAATTCTAAGGCGTACAACCCTGCCCCGAACTCCGTAGACTCTGATCCTCCATAAGGAGGTACGTAGGCACTTGGCAACAAGGCGAGTCCCCTTTCCTAAAACCTCAATTCATTCAAATCTCACTTTTTGCCCTATTCATTCCCTTAGCTATTAACCTGAACACTTTTTGCCATAAACCTTTACCTTAAGCTCAAAACCTTAGGAAAGGGTTAAGGGTGCCTAACACCTTCCCTTGATTTGAATATAATAACTTATCCCGAATCTCTTAACTGCGTAGGGTTTCCTATTCGCCCTGGTAGAATAGGTGGCGACTCTAAAATCTTAATTTTTAGGGCAGGTTGCTACAGTGACAAAATGCCCTTAAGTAATATTCAAGAAGTATAACTTTTCCATCCTCAATGGGAAATAAGTATATACTAGTTGCTGTCGATTACGTGTCTAAATGGATTGAAGCTATTGCATCACCCACGAACGACACTAGAGTAGTGATCAAGTTGTTCAAGAACATTATTTTCCCTAGGTTTGGAAAATCACATCTTGTCATAAGCGATGGAGGATCGTACTTTATATCTAGAATATTTAACAAGCTTTTAAGTAAGTACGAAGTAAAACATATAGTAGAAACACCTTATCACCCACAAACTAGTGGCCAAGTGGAAGTATCAAATAGGTAAATCAAGCAAATCCTCGAGAAAGTCGTTTCTACATCCAGAAAAGTTTGGGATGGAAAGTTGAAGGATGCATTATGGGCCCATAGAATGTCCTATAATACCCCTATTGGGACTACCCCCTACCAGTTGGTTTATGGAAAATCCTACCATTTACCTTTCGAATTAGAACATAAAGCCTATTGGGCTGTTCATTATTTAAACTTGGACTGCTTAATAGCTGGAGAGAAACTAATATTAGACACTCACAAGTTAGAAGAACTCCGCCTGAATGCATATGAGAATGCCATCATATACAAAGAAAGAACCAAAATGTGGCATGACAAGAGGATCATAAGGAAATATTGCAACATAGGTGACCCAATTCTCTTGTTTAATTCCAGATTGCGTTTCTTTCCTGATAAGCTTCGCTCAAGATGGAGAAGTCCATATGAAGTATCAAAAGTTCTAAGATCTGGAGTAGTGGAAATCAAGAATGACTCATACGCTCCTTTCATAGTGAATGGGCAGATATGGAAGCTGTATAAAGGAAGAGGATTATCGTTGACTACTCTAGTCAAAATTTGATAGACCCACTTGTACCTACGTAAAAAGTGAGAGCTAAATTGTCAAGATAACGACGTTAATCAAGCGCTGCATAGGAGGCAACCCATGGTTTCTTTTAATTTAATTTAGTTGAATTTTTAATTTAATTTTTATCTGGATTGGTCTGTTTGTTTATATTTTTCAGGACCAGATATTCTTGTGTTACTTTTTCAGGATAGACCACTTCGATGGCATGGATGTGATTTTCATAGACTATGCACAGAGATCACATTTCGATGCTCTGTCTGCTCGCCCCATGTTACCCACTAGGTATCCCGACCAGGGATGTATGGAGACAAGTGTGAGGTATCTATACCACCAGCTCAGTTGGGACGAGTATGCTGATGATATCCATGTGACTTATAGGAACCTCACTCTGGATTTCCTCAGTTCATTGGATATCGAGCCATATTTGAGCAGTGGAGATGATAGAGTAAGCATTAGTTTTAGGATGTTCGGCACTGAGTATAGCTTCTCCCTGAAGAAATTTAGGGACTTATTAGGTTTCCAAACTAGACCTGACGCCATTCCCAAGCTTCCGCTGAGTTACTTCATGAACAGGGACATCGACAAGTTCTAGAGAAATATCACTGATGGAGGCAGTCTTGATCCGTCTACCCAACTATCCAAGAAGATCCATAACTCTGCTTTTAGATACTTTGAGATGATCATGTGACATACCTTCTTTGGAAGGAGTTACTGTGACCACCTTGCCACTGCCGAAGAGATACTGTTCGTATATTGTACCACCCAATCGCGTCCCGTTGCTAGTGGATATTTCTTGATAGAGAATCTCTATAAAACTGTTAGATTTACTTAGGTATTTTTGCATTCAGGTGGGAATGTGACCCAGATAGCATCCGCTCTTGGGTTGGATAGTAGACTATTTCAGTTGACTCCCTACTATGGCAGCACTCGGCTTGATCTAGACTTCGGCATGGATCGAGGCCTAATGAGACGTGCGTCATTTCATCCATAGCAGTATATACTTCTCATCAATAATCAAGACGTTTACTACTTCACTTTACCTAACCCCGGATGAACTGCGTCTCAAATCCAGGTAATTAGAACTATTATGTATTGGGTTGGGGTGAGACTGTTGAGGTAGGAAGCTCCACATACCACTGTTTACCTAACCCCGGAGTACACTTCCGGATCGGAAGCTCCACATACCATTGTTTACACTAATAATTTTTATTTATGTGAACCAGATGTTCGTTCTCAGTTACCCGCTATGCTTACTGAGTTGGCTACTTCGCTAGGAAGTAGCTAACCTCTCTCTACAGATCGAGCTTAATGATAACACTTATGCAAGTGAGGCCGACGACTTAGCTCACGAGGTTACTGACCTTCAACGTCAGCTTCGGAGATACGAGGCCCGAAGCATACTGCCGAGCCTCCTTATGGTTGGTGATTTGGTTCCTATTGATCGAGTGTGACCCATCTATTATTAATATTATGTTGTTTTTCTTTTCAGACTTATTCTCTACTATTTATCTATGTTGTTTTCATTTCCGTTTAGCACACTTGATCCACCATCGATTATACGTACGTATATACTTATATATATGTGTGTTTTCTTTTCCTCTATTCTTATGTTTTCTACTTTTATAATATTTTATTTCTAATGTTTTCTAATTTTAATTTCTTGTATCTAATGTTTTCTATCTGCCTTGTATTTATTATTTAAAATCGTGCATGATCATAGAAATTCTTGGGTTAATGAACTTTTTCGTCCCTTTAAATATTTCAAATTTCGTTTTTAGTCCCTCCAAATTTTCCTTCAAGAAATCGTCCTTTCAAAATTTTTCTTCCGAACTATTGGTCCCTAACGTCAAATTTTGTAGCTAATCGGTGGCTAAAATCGTAGCTAATCTCTAGTAAATTGGACGTTAGGGACCAATAGTTTAGACGAAACATTTTGAAGGGATGATTTCTTAATGGAAAATTTTGGAGGGATTAAAAACGAAATCTGCAAAATTTAGAGGGACCAAAAAGTTTATTAACCCTAGAAAAAAATAACTATATGTGTGTGTATATATATATATATATATATATATATATATATATATATATATATATATATATATATATATATATATATATATAAATAAAATGCAGCAAAAATACTAGGTGCACCCCCCAAGTAGCAATAAAGGAGGAAGTTTGAAGCCCAAACTGAAGCAAGCAAAAGTCGGTCCAGTGTCCTAATGAGGACCGCACCCGTGGAGCCCCTTCGGCGGATGCGGAGCAGTCTGGGAGCCTAATGTTAGAACAAGGTTGAGAATCTACGTTTAGAATCTAGTTTTGATGATAACAAGCATATATTTTGTTAGTAACAATTTTACTACTAATGATTTCACTAGGTGTGCAGATATTATGCTACAAGCCTTAACCGACAGCATCAGAAACAAAAGCACAGCATCAGAAAGAAGCTCAGAAAATCTTCAAGGAATTAAACAAGAATATCAAGATACATGAAGTCAGATGATCAGAAGTTCTGGACCCAACGCAAGAATTGAACAATAAGTGGCAGAAGATCAGAAGTACAAGCTATATCAAATTTCTCAACAAAAGTAGTTTTTTGCAACTCTACTTTCAGATGATTAGAAGAACATCGTGAATCGCTCCAACAAAATCACATGCAACACATCACGACACTCAATGTAAAGACAAAACTATGACATCTATTTTGGTATACATTTTGGTAAACAAGACACGCCACCAATAAGCAACCATCTTGGAAGAAGCAAGTTGAAGAGGACACGCTAGCAATGCCAAAGATAAGATTTGCCTCGGTAATTGTTATTTTCCTGATTCAATCTGCACAAAGCATTAACTACATGGCCAAACATGATTCAAACGACTAAGTCTCCATCAGTAACATACCAAAACTCTATTTAAAGAACAAATCCGTTGAAAGAAGATATGATGGTGCAAGCGTTTACGAGAGCATGTGTGCAAGCACAAATAACATAAGAAAAATCTGTTGCTCCAATAAGAGGCAACATACACAAAGTGTATGATGAGAAAACTAGTATATTGAAATATACAGAATTAGCGTATAAGAAGAAAATCTTAAGTGAAATATAGAAAAGTCTGCAAGTTATGTTGTATTCTCCATTGGAGTGATGAGAAGTTGAAACACACTTAAGAAAGATACTCAAATACTTGATCAGTCCTCATATTGCTCACATTGAATGACTGGAGAAACTGAATACTCTGAGTTGCTGCTCAATAGTGTTTCATGTTTATTCATGATCATAAAATGTGATATCAGCTGTCCCAAGCTTTATGATCATTATTCAAGAAGAAGATGAAGATCTACGCACAATAAGCAAGCAACATGTGAGCTGTTGCCCCATATCTGCTTATGAAGAAGAAAAAAAGATGGTCTTACAAGAAGGAATTAATTTCAAAGAACTGAAGCTCCAACCTCCTTACTCTGAAAAAAATACCAAACTGAAAGAAGCAATTTATACAAGAGCTATTGCTCTTAATCTGCTTTCAAAAGAAGAAGATATCATCTAGAAGTTGAAGATAAGAAGACTAAAAGAATATGTATTATGTCTTGTAATTATTTGTAAAACACATAGAGTTGTTTCTCGTATTGTGTTATATCTTAGGAAACTTATGATTGATTTTTTAGGCACCAGAAGTGACTTCTAGTTAGTGTGTCGTAAACATATGTACTTAGAATAGGAGGAAATCTGCTTGACTAAGAAGCACACTGGTAATCTCTAGAAGAACAATTCTGATAGAATTGTTGTGCCTTGAGTATCTTCTGATAAGGATACTTGAGAAGTCCTTGAGATCTGGTTTGACTCTTGGAGGGATCTAGATCAATAAAAGTTATATCTCGTGGAGATCACTAAACGGTTTATTGTCTAGGGTTAGTCACAAGCAGTTGGCTTGTGTAGGAAGTTAGTCACAATAGTTTGGTTGTGCATGGTTAGTCACGAGCAGTTGGCTTTTGCAGGGTTACTAGATTGATGAATGTTATATCTCGCTGAGATCATAGAATGGTTCAGTCATCTAGGGGTTAGTCACTCGCGGGTAGCTTGTGCAGGGTTAGTCACAGCAGTTGGTTGTGCAGGAAGTAAGTCACGACGGATTGATCATGCAGTTGTAATCAGTTTGGTTATAATGGATTAAGTCCTCTGTTGTGAGGCAAATCGCCTGAGGAGGGTGGATTAGAGGTATCCTTATTTAGAAGGTGAACCAGGATCAAAATGAACGTGTCTTTTACTTTCTATACATTTCATTTAACTCAAAACATTCACGCAGAATGTCTTCAAAACTGTACTGAGACAAGTCAGAAGGTTTGATGATATAAAGAAATTAAAATGAATATCTCATTTGTTATGTAAATCTATTTCAAACACGCTTCTGCAACATTAAAGCATATCGAGAGGAGGAGAGACTAAGAGTAAGAAAAGAATTTTAAGAAAGGGAAAAATAAACATTGAAGAACACATTTCAAACCCCCTCCATTTCTTGTGTTTTTCTCCACCTTCATTTGGTAACAGAGCATGGCTCTGTTATTGATCTCAGGATCAAACACTTAACCGTGTAGAGAGATCCAGAAGGAGAAAAACCACATTGAGCAGAAAAACAAAGTCATATTCCAACACTCAGATAATCAGAAGATGCCAAGGCAAAGATATCAAGACTCTATGCACATTATCTATACATCATAAGGAGTTTGTGGATCAACATCAAATCTTAAAGAGGCTCAAGACATCAGAAAGAAGGAAATTGTGATTAAATGGAGACATTCAAATTCAAAGAGAAACAAGTGTAGCTGATTCAAACCAAGAAGGTCAAAGTCAATCTATCAAGATCAAATTAAAGGAAGAATACAAGGAAGAACAAGATTTTAGAGACAAGACTCTGAAGCAAGGAAATGTAGAACTTCTGCTCAAGCAAACACTCCCTCTCAGAACAGGCAGGAAGAAAGGTTTATCTTCAAAACAGTTAGATTCTTCTAAACTCTTCTCTCATAATTTTGTTTATTAAAATATGTGAATTTATATAAAGTACTTTAGCATGTTTCGTGTTCTTCGCCACCTATTCTAATATCTGTACTATTTTTCTAAGCATTAGCCTTAACTTCATATTTAACTAAACAACCACCTCGTGAATAAATCTAGGTCAAAACTGAAAGCTCACTCCTCATATACTAACACTAGATCTAATACAGCCCTCATCAAAGCCTCTTCACTCAACTACTAATATCCTTCCCATCTCTCATCAAGATCCTCTTCATCATTCATACATAACCCGTCTAGCTAAAACTGGTAAAAATCTCCTCTTTAAACCCTCCTGTCTATTTTCAGATCCACATAAACTTAAATCTAGGTAAAAATAGCCATAAAGAATTATTTCATATAGATATATTTTCTTCAGAAAAATATGGCCATACTAACAAGATTGAGCAATTTAAAGACTAACTTATTTCATGAAAAAAATTCCCCAGAAGTTCCGATAAATACACATAGGAAGATGTGGCATAAAAAGGTTGCTTGTAAAAAGATTAATCTTCATAGCTTATGCATTCTTAAACCTTCTGGCGTTCAAATTTCAAAAAAAAAGTGAATCTCTAAATTAATCCCATAATTAAATGATTCATGCTCTCAAAACCCTTGATTCTTGAACACGTGTTCAAAAGTCTCTGAAATGTCTCTGTTAGTTAAGCTATTAAGTCGAAAAGCCTAGGTATCTGTTTCAAATCTCTTCGTATCACGTTATCTCCTACTAACTGCCAGGATCAATTAATGCTAAGGAATAATTAGGCTTAACTCAGTTTATTTTTCAAAACATTCTCTGCAGTTAATTATACCCCCAAAATCGCTTCGTAGTCCTTCATCACATCCATATCTCTCCTAATTCGGAACCACATCCCCTTCTAAACTCATTTCCTGTACCACTACAACCGTCTCTTTTCTTCCTAATGGATGTCCAACCAAGTCTTGTTGTTCTCAAAGAAAAGTTCATAGGACTTGCTGAAATAAATCAACATCTTGCAGAACTACTGGTAGCTCAAAGATGTTACAAATATGTGGTCCTTCTCCGCGGACCAATCTTCACAAATCTAGTAAAAATCTTCTGGGTAAATGCATCCATCAGTGATGACAACCTCATCATCACAACCCACATTCATGGCATTCCTTTCATGATCTCAGAAGAATCCATCACTGAAACGATTGGATTTCCCCCAAACCCCTCGACCATTAGTTTAGAAGAGATTGATCGTTAGAATACTACCAACTATCTGAGTAGAGATGTGACACGCATTTTTAACAATGCAGAATTTATAACTCCCTTCAGACAGGCTCTATTTAGGTTCATTCTGTCCAACCAAACACCTAGAGGAAACTTTCTACAACTTGTGTCGTGCAGGGATCATTTTTTGATTCACCGACTTGAAAGTAGTCGTCCTCTCAACCTTCCTGCAATCATTTTCAGCCATCTGATGGAATCTCTCAAAGCCTTTGGGTGTGGTCAGAGCTCCCAGATTCCATATGGGAGAGTTCTATCTGCCTTGTTTGAATCAGCTGAAATTACTCAGATAATTCGCAATGCAGAATCTCCAAATAATGATGACTTACTACCTGAAGAAAACTGCGAGGCATTTTATGTTTTAATTTTTTCTTCGATGTAATCATTATTGACTATCATTATAATTTTTCTTTCATATGAATGAAATTTGGTTATGTTTTATTCTGTTCCTGAGTATCGTACCTTACTTATGTCTTTCCATTATTATGACAAAAAGGGGGATTAAAAACCATTTTATGATTCTAAGAACTTAAAAGCATTCTGAATTATAAGTCATACATACTGATGAAGAAAGTTCTAAGAAAATTAAGAATGGGTTTCCATAAACTGTTCATCTAAGGGGGAGCTATGATAAGTTCGTCTGGTTATTTAACTCAGGGGGGATTTTACAGGAGAATTAGGAACATTAAATTGAGTAATAATTTTTTTTGAATCACTCATTAAAAGGTTTACATCTCAAAAGGAGGAGAATATTTGAAAATTGATATTCTGGAATTATAACATGTTCTGATATAATCTAAATTTTTCTGACTTGACACAACTGAAACTCAAATCTCAAATACATTCCTAACTTGTGTACCAGAAGTGTTTGCTTTGAATACATGAAAATCTGAAACTTAAGGAATACTCTGTTAGAATTTCAAGAAGATGCACGTACTTGCATAGCTACATCTATAAATCTTCTGAAGAGCCAAAGAAGAATTTATCTCAGGGGGAGCTATAAATCAGAAATAAGTTTATATGATTATTTAATTCAGGGGGAGATTACCCATCTAATTCAGGGGGAGAAAATTAAACTTGCCTGTTCAATCTCAACTGACCCTCTTAAAAGCTTTTTGATTATGACAAAAAGGGGGAGAAAGAAAGATGAAAGGTTTTGATAGATTTAAATGAATGTTAAAATATATGATTAAAGAAATCACTTGATTAAAAAGGGATGAAATACACTTGTCTGTTTATTACTATTTATTATCATCTCATAAAATTGTTCCATCAAAATACATGTTTGTTTTTGTCATCATCAAAAAGGGGGAGATTGTTAGAACAAGATTGAGAATCTATGTTCAGAACCTGGTTTTGATGATAACAAGCATATATTTTGTTAGTAACAATTTTACTATTAATGATTTCACTAAGTGTGCAGATATTTTTCTACAAGCCTTATCCGACATCATAAAAAACAAAAGCACAACATCAGAAAGAAACTCAGACAAGCTTAAGGGATTTAACAAGAATATCAAGATACATGAAGTCAGATAATCATAAGTTCTTGACACAATGCAAGAATTCAACAATCAGTGACAGAAGATCAAAAGTACAAGTTATATCAAAGTTCTCAACAAAAGTAGTTTTTTGCAACTTTTCTTTCAGAAGATTAAAAGAACATCCTGAATTGCTCCAACAAAATCACATGCAACTCATCACGACACTCAATGTAAAGACAAAATTATGACATCTATTTTGGTCTACATTTTGGTAAACAAGACATGCCGCCAATAAGAAACCATCTTGGAAGAAGCAATTTGAATAGGACATGCTACCAATTGTCGCACGCTCGCGAAATGTGAACAGACAGAGTCGCCACCGATATATTTATCCCAAAGAGGGAAAGGAATATCAGAAAACCTAGAATAAGGATAAGAAAAGGTCTTGCGACCAGAGGTAGGGTACGGGAGTCGGTTACGCGAGGGGAAGGTACTAGCACCCCTCACGCCCATCGTACTCGATGGTATCCACCTATGTTTGTTGCTATCTAAAGGGTGTGTACTATATAAAGCTAAATGCAAATGAATGAAAAAGAAACACGGGGAAAATAAGGTTTATAAATAGTTGTGACCTTCAGAGTTCTTCTTCCTTTCATTCGTGAACGACGGCGGAGGCTCCACTTCTCCGATGAAAGCGCGGTGGCACCGATATCAAATGGCCGCGTGATGAACAACGGTCACCTCTCCTTGATTCACTCTCTCAGCTCTCGTCTTTCTGTTCTCTCTCGATCTCCTCAAAACGGCGACGCGTCTCCACCGCAACCACCGTGAGCCTAAACACAATCCCGTCTCAACTCTACCTCTCATGGTTCATTCAAAAACAGTCTCGACCTAACCCCTAGAGTCGCCTTAATTTCGATGCGTAGAAGGAGGTGAAGATTGAGGAACCTATAGATGAGGCTCTAGCTACGAACACGCGAAATAAACGCGGAAGAGCGACGATATTCTTCAGGTGAGCTTCTGATCTTCATGCCTTATCTCTCTTCGAATCTTTTCTTCTATTTTCTTCATGCGTTTGTGAGTGTGAACGATGTTGCGATGAGCATTGATCGACGTCTTGTTGCAGGAGTCTTGGTGTTGAAGATTGAGCGAGACGGATGTTGTTGAGTTGCAGATTGAAGGTTGATTGATGATTGAACATTGATGAAGATGCGGCTGATTCAAGATGATGATGGACGTTGTTGATGGATGAAGATCGTTGGAGAGTTCTCAGGTTCAAGGTTGAAGAAGATGTGCGATGAAGAAGAATGGTTCTGTGGATGATGAATGAATGAATGGAGAAGGTTATGGTGTATAAAGATGAATGAAGAAGAAGATTGAAGATGGAGGGAGAAGTGGAGAGATGAAGATGATGATGAATGGTGAGAAGTGATGAAGTGAATTGTGGAAAATGGTGGAGAGTGTGGAAGTGGTGGAGAAGAGAAGAAGAATGGTGGAGTGTAGATGAAGATGATGATGAGGGAAGCAGAGAAATGGTGGAGAGTTGAAGATGAGGTGAAGGAAATGGTGGAGAGAATTGAAGCAGGATGGAATAATGGCGTGGGCAGCTGAGAAATGAAGAATGGTTCTGTTATATAGGGATTGAAGCTGAGAAGGTTAGTTACAATTTCTGTTAGAATTCAGTTATAGGTTGTTAGAGTTTTGTAACTGTTTTTGAAGGTTAGTTATAATATGGTTAGAAATTGGTTTTGAAATTCTGTTAGTGAATTATAACTGAATCGGTTAGGTTTGGAAAGTGGTTAGAGGGTTAGTTAGATGGTTCTGGTTTAGAAATAGATTGGAGGTTAGAAATAGTTAGGAGGATGGTTGAAAATCTGTTAGAGAGGTTAGAAAACAGTTAGGGATAGTTATGATGAAACTGAATTCTGTTATGGCAGTTACAAGGGGTTTTGACAGTTATGGATTAGTAGTGAAATAGGTTAGAATGTTAGTTACAGTTAGGGAACTGTTAGGTAGTTATGAATTCTGTTGGAGGGTTAATAGTTGATTGAAACTGAGTTAGTGATAAATACTGTTAGTTAGCAAAAATGAATTGTTAGTTAGATGATGTATGTGGCTGTTTGAATTTGAATGTATGGCTGTATGTATGAGTTTGCAGGGACTGGTTTTGATTGAGTTAGATTTTGTAGGTGATAATTTGAATGTATGGAGCTGTTTGGTTTTTTGAATGAACGTCACTTGTATAGAATGCATTTGCTGTACTGAAATGAAATATGTTGTTTATGTACTGAACTTGTCTTTTCACACTTGATGCCAGGCTTTGGAATGGATGTTGAATTGGCTGGTGGACTTGATGTGTTGAATAATAACTTAAGATGATATATATATATATTTTTTTTGCAGGTCTGCTTCATTCTCCTGGACAGGAGATGATGGGTTAAAGCTTGAAAGAAAAGATGCTCATGATGAAGTTTAGGATTAAGGACACCATAGCTTGCAATGTGATGTAGATTTAACCGAATCTTGTAACGGATTGAATTTGGTCTTGTAATGAAATTGTATTTTTGATGAATTGTAGAATTCTTTTTCTTTTTCTTCATATGAAAATCCAACACAAATGCTTGAGAATTTTAATTCACTTTAATTATCCTTGAATTTGAATCCACTTCTAGTTTCAACAAACGGATTCCAATCAAATGATATCTTCAATAAAACCCTTGAATCAACTCAATTCACCGATTTCAGCCAATATCTTGATAACAGAAATAATTCCCCCTTTAAGAAAATTCTCTTGGTGATGAAACTTGAAGATATGAGACTTTAATCTCATCTTTAATCGATTAAACTCCATAAGCTTAAACATGAACAATTAGAACCCCAATATTTCAAGATCCTCGATCCCCAGCCGGATTGATTAATTAATGATGCATGATGTTAGATGACCTAATATGCGAATGATTATAAAGCAATAAGCCAGTTAGAAGTAAAATTAGATGGGCAAATTTTGGGGTGCAACAGCTGCCCCTATTTAATCGTCTTAAACCTGAAGGTGGGATTGGCGCTGGCCTTTCGCACATTCAAGGTGGAAGAAGATTAAATATCAAGTGAACCTGAAAATTTGCCTTGTGAGAGATAGGATCCACTGAGGAAGAGATGGTGTCAACTCCACTAAGGAAGATTGTATCAACTCTGGGTTGATCAAATTAACTCTGGGTTAGAAATGAAATAAACTTCAACTCTGGGTTGAAAAAGTAAAGTGGGTCAACTCTGGGTCGAAGAATAAAGGAAGTCAACTCTGGGTTGAGAAAGAAAGAAAGAAAATCAACTTTGGGTTGAAAGGAGATAACCGTCAACTCTGGGTTGAGTGGGGAAGACAAGAGATAATTGTCAACTCTGGGTTGAGATAAAAGGATAACCGTCAACTCTGGGTTGAGTGGGAAAGAGATCAACTCTGGGTTGAATAAAAGATAACCGTCAACTCTGGGTTGAGTGGGAAAAGGATAAAGGATGACCGTCAACTCTGGGTTGAGTGGGAAAAGGATCAACTCTGGGTTGAATAAAAGATAACCGTCAACTCTGGGTTGAGTGGGAAAAGGAATCAATTCTGGATTGAATGAAAGATGATTGTCAACTCTGGGTTGAGAAGTAAAAGATCAACTCTGGATTGAAAAAGGATAACCGTCAACTCTGGGTTGAGTGGGAAAGAGATCAACTCTGGGTTGAATAAAAGATAACCGTCAACTCTGGGTTGAGTGGGAAAAAGATCAACTCTGGGTTGAATAAAAGATAACCGTCAACTCTGGGTTGAGTGGGAAAGACAAGCAATAACCGTCAACTCTGGGTTGAGTGGGAATAAGAAAAAGATCAACTCTGGGTTGAATAAAAGAAAAGATAACCTTCAACTCTGGGTTAAGAGGGGAATAAGAAAAAGATCAACTCTGGGTTGAATAAAAGAAAGATAACCTTCAACTCTGGGTTGAGAGGGGAAAGATAATTAACTCGGAGTTAAAAGGTGAAGGGAAAATCAACTCTGGGTTGAACACAAAAATATCAACTCTGGGTTGAAGAAAGATGAACATGATTGACTTTGGGAGATGACACCACAATGGTAACTTCGAGTGATCCAGTGGACTATTAATTGAATGCTTGTAGGGCCCCCATCTGGTGAGTAACTTGGCTTATGCTTCATATGCAAATGTTTGATTTATTTTATGCACTTCTGGAGATGCAATGTAATGAATTCTATATGTAGTGTACTGATTGATGGTCAGGGTTTCTGCTTTGTGGAGAATAGATTAGGTGGAGTTCTGAACTTTGCTTGATTCAAGATAGGGTGGATGTCCCTGATTTGTTGATGATTGGATTATTGAGGGAGATATGCCAATGAGAATGCAATGATATGTATGATGAATGTATGAATGGAATGTAATGATTGTTTCCAGGATACAAGGAGTTGATGGAGGATGCCCTTGCGGAAAGGTTGTTCTTGAAGGATAGGACTTGTGATGGTGTTTGGCTTGAATCCTCGACACTTGTCTCAATATCTGACACTTGATTGAAGATGAAGAAATGATTTGTTTCTATCTTGCCCCAGCTTGTATGATCTTTTGAGATAGAACTTTGATATGCTTGAATCATGGAGACTTGAAATGGTATGCCCCAGTGTTGATCATGGAATGAATGCCCCAGATTGAAAGGAACTCTTCCACCAGATGGATGTTTCGAGTATTTGCCTTGTGGATGACCAACCTTTGCCTTTGTAAGATTACTCGATGGAATTTCAATGTTGAACTTTCCTTGGTATCAAGTACTTATTTTCAAGTTTAGAGACAATTCTGTTTTGAAAAAGATAATGAGAATGCAATGCACATGTTAATCTCAAAGGAAAGAGTTTATTTGTCCAAATGTTGTATTGATACTAACACAAGTGACACAGCGACATTAGGAGTCAGTTTGACATGATTTTACAGTTTGTATGCTTTCGGAACGAACCCTGCTTCAATTAGGACTTTTGAGGGTTGTAACGTGGCCGGGTTCACGGTTTAAGAAATAAAGGATAAAGGCTCAAGTTCTACTTAACCCACCCCTTCTTCGTGATGTTCTCCAGTCCTACGTTCAGCTAGTTCGACACGAGTATTCCCCTTTCAGGAAGGATTATGATGGATGAGGATCCTTTATGGCTTTAATGGAGGTGGCAGTCACCCTTTGGTGTTTTCGTTGATGATCATAACAACTTGTCCCTCTGAGGATTCTTCTTTTGCTTTTGACTTTTGCTTTCCCTAACTTTTGCCTGGACAGAAAGTTTCTTTTGACTTTGATTTTTGTTGTCCAGCGGGATATGCCCCAATTTTGCCTAAGTCATTTGCTTCAAAGCTTTTCTTTTTGACTTAGCGGGCTATTGCTTCTTTCTTTTTTGATCATGATTCAATACTTTTTTCTTCATTCTCTTTTGCCTCGTTCGGGAACAAGTTGTATGACTTTTGTGATTGACTTGATGAAAAGGCTGTGATTGCCCTCTTCTTAGTGAATAGAAGACATCCATTGTGGATTGTGCTCTTTTTTGTGAGATATGATTGATCCTCTGATGGAATATCTGAAAGATGAGCGCTCGGTCGCACTAACTGAAGACTACCTGCCCCTGGTTAAGATTGAGGGTTTTGTATTTTTTGAAAAGAAACTACTACTCCTTAGGCTCAAAGGGGTTGACGAAGGTTTCACTCCCTTATAACTCCAGTGTTTGGGAATTGAAACAATGCCTGTACATCGTCAGCAGGATCTTTGTTCCAAAAGCATACAGTTAGTAGTTCATGTGTTTTTGATTTTCATCATTCTCCTTTTTTAGTTGCTTAAGACAAATGAGTGAAGTATCAATGAACATAATGACAAAGATGAAATGATTTGAGAAAAACATGTATATTGCATTATTTTTATTTATTCGAACAGAATGAGTTTCTTACATTGAGAAGTACTTGATAACAACAAAAGTAATACAGTTGACGATACTTGAGAAATCTATACAATGGCAAGTTTGGCCTTATTTTGATGCAAATGAGATGTTCTCTGACAAACACAAAGTCTCCAGGCTCCTTTGGTGGAAGGTGCCCCCTTTAGGGGGCGTGGAGTCTTCTGATGGTAGCTTGATCTTATTTGTAATTCCCCATGATTCTTCTTCTGTGAGCTTTTGTCAGATATTGGCGTCGAGGAATCGTCTTGTCTGATCTGATGGAGAGGTAGGAGGTAAGAGTCTTGGTAACCATGGATGCAAATGTATGAATGCAAAATGTTAATGATGATGCAAATGTATCAGGATCAAGGATCAAGGCCTCTTGGATAACAACTTCTCATGGTCAATAAGATATGGCCGAACCCTCCAGATTTAGAGGTTCGACGTTGCTTTCTGGATAAACAGCTTGTGCATAAGTCAAAGGTGGTCGAACCCTCCAGATTCAGAGGTTCGACGTTGATTCTGATAGATAACCCTTGCATAAGTCAAATAAGGTCAAACCTCCAGATTCAGAGGTTCGACGTTGATAGATAACTAATGTAGAACTTCTGTATAAGTCAAATGTCCCAGGATCAAAGGTTCGACGCCTTTTATTGAATGGCAGAAATCCGGGTGTGATGAAGGTCAAGTTTCCTGTCCCACCCCAATCTCACGGGTATGTAGTCTAGACACGGACAAGTGGTCCCTAATGGTCACCAGGGTCTACAGTTCCCATGGGGTACAAAGTGTTTGAGGCAACAAGCGTGCCAGACACAGTGTCCCATGAAAGAACCTCGCCCAATTGTGGTACCCCATATTGAACTCATCCATAGCAAGCGCTACGGTAGTCAACATGAGCATCCACGCTAATCCTATGTGTCACTTGGCCTGGGTAGTGGGCCTTTTACCTCAAAACCCCCCACCTGCAAAACAGAACAGAAGACCCCAGGGAACACAAAATATAATCCATATGCATGATGTGCAAACAGAAATAAACATGATATGCAGGCAAAGAATAAGCATGCAAACATATATACAAGGTATAGACATAAAACAAGTAAGCACCCAGTAAATAAACAAACAAACGCAGGCTAGGATCGACTCGCTAAGAATGGACCCGCAATAGGTCTAGCAACATCCCCAGCAGAGTCGCCAGCTGTCGCACGCTCGCGAAATGTGAACAGACAGAGTCGCCACCGATATATTTATCCCAAAGAGGGAAAGGAATATCAGAAAACCTAGAATAAGGATAAGAAAAGGTCTTGCGACCAGAGGTAGGGTACGGGAGTCGGTTACGCGAGGGGAAGGTACTAGCACCCCTCACGCCCATCGTACTCGATGGTATCCACCTATGTTTGTTGCTATCTAAAGGGTGTGTACTATATAAAGCTAAATGCAAATGAATGAAAAAGAAACACGGGGAAAATAAGGTTTATAAATAGTTGTGACCTTCAGAGTTCTTCTTCCTTTCATTCGTGAACGACGGCGGAGGCTCCACTTCTCCGATGAAAGCGCGGTGGCACCGATATCAAATGGCCGCGTGATGAACAACGGTCACCTCTCCTTGATTCACTCTCTCAGCTCTCGTCTTTCTGTTCTCTCTCGATCTCCTCAAAACGGCGACGCGTCTCCACCGCAACCACCGTGAGCCTAAACACAATCCCGTCTCAACTCTACCTCTCATGGTTCATTCAAAAACAGTCTCGACCTAACCCCTAGAGTCGCCTTAATTTCGATGCGTAGAAGGAGGTGAAGATTGAGGAACCTATAGATGAGGCTCTAGCTACGAACACGCGAAATAAACGCGGAAGAGCGACGATATTCTTCAGGTGAGCTTCTGATCTTCATGCCTTATCTCTCTTCGAATCTTTTCTTCTATTTTCTTCATGCGTTTGTGAGTGTGAACGATGTTGCGATGAGCATTGATCGACGTCTTGTTGCAGGAGTCTTGGTGTTGAAGATTGAGCGAGACGGATGTTGTTGAGTTGCAGATTGAAGGTTGATTGATGATTGAACGTTGATGAAGATGCGGCTGATTCAAGATGATGATGGACGTTGTTGATGGATGAAGATCGTTGGAGAGTTCTCAGGTTCAAGGTTGAAGAAGATGTGCGATGAAGAAGAATGGTTCTGTGGATGATGAATGAATGAATGGAGAAGGTTATGGTGTATAAAGATGAATGAAGAAGAAGATTGAAGATGGAGGGAGAAGTGGAGAGATGAAGATGATGATGAATGGTGAGAAGTGATGAAGTGAATTGTGGAAAATGGTGGAGAGTGTGGAAGTGGTGGAGAAGAGAAGAAGAATGGTGGAGTGTAGATGAAGATGATGATGAGGGAAGCAGAGAAATGGTGGAGAGTTGAAGATGAGGTGAAGGAAATGGTGGAGAGAATTGAAGCAGGATGGAATAATGGCGTGGACAGCTGAGAAATGAAGAATGGTTCTGTTATATAGGGATTGAAGCTGAGAAGGTTAGTTACAATTTCTGTTAGAATTCAGTTATAGGTTGTTAGAGTTTTGTAACTGTTTTTGAAGGTTAGTTATAATATGGTTAGAAATTGGTTTTGAAATTCTGTTAGTGAATTATAACTGAATCGGTTAGGTTTGGAAAGTGGTTAGAGGGTTAGTTAGATGGTTCTGGTTTAGAAATAGATTGGAGGTTAGAAATAGTTAGGAGGATGGTTGAAAATCTGTTAGAGAGGTTAGAAAACAGTTAGGGATAGTTATGATGAAACTGAATTCTGTTATGGCAGTTACAAGGGGTTTTGACAGTTATGGATTAGTAGTGAAATAGGTTAGAATGTTAGTTACAGTTAGGGAACTGTTAGGTAGTTATGAATTCTGTTGGAGGGTTAATAGTTGATTGAAACTGAGTTAGTGATAAATACTGTTAGTTAGCAAAAATGAATTGTTAGTTAGATGATGTATGTGGCTGTTTGAATTTGAATGTATGGCTGTATGTATGAGTTTGCAGGGACTGGTTTGGATTGAGTTAGATTTTGTAGGTGCTAATTTGAATGTATGGAGCTGTTTGGTTTTTTGAATGAACGTCACTTGTATGGAATGCATTTGCTGTACTGAAATGAAATATGTTGTTTATGTACTGAACTTGTCTTTTCACACTTGATGCCAGGCTTTGGAATGGATGTTGAATTGGCTGGTGGACTTGATGTGTTGAATAATAACTTAAGATGATATATATATATATTTTTTTTGCAGGTCTGCTTCATTCTCCTGGACAGGAGATGATGGGTTAAAGCTTGAAAGAAAAGATGCTCATGATGAAGTTTAGGATTAAGGACACCATAGCTTGCAATGTGATGTAGATTTAACCGAATCTTGTAACGGATTGAATTTGGTCTTGTAATGAAATTGTATTTTTGATGAATTGTAGAATTCTTTTTCTTTTTCTTCATATGAAAATCCAACACAAATGCTTGAGAATTTTAATTCACTTTAATTATCCTTGAATTTGAATCCACTTCTAGTTTCAACAAACGGATTCCAATCAAATGATATCTTCAATAAAACCCTTGAATCAACTCAATTCACCGATTTCAGCCAATATCTTGATAACAGAAATAATTCCCCCTTTAAGAAAATTCTCTTGGTGATGAAACTTGAAGATATGAGACTTTAATCTCATCTTTAATCGATTAAACTCCATAAGCTTAAACATGAACAATTAGAACCCCAATATTTCAAGATCCTCGATCCCCAGCCGGATTGATTAATTAATGATGCATGATGTTAGATGACCTAATATGCGAATGATTATAAAGCAATAAGCCAGTTAGAAGTAAAATTAGATGGGCAAATTTTGGGGTGCAACACCAATGCCAAAGATAAGATTCGCCTCGGTAATCATTATTTTCATGATTCAGTCTACACCTAGCATTAACTACATGTCCAAACATGATTCAAACAACTAAGTCTCCAACGGTAACATACCAGAACTCTTTATAAAGAACAAAACCGTTGAAAGTATATATGATGGTACAATAGTGTATGAGAGCAGGTGTGCAAGCACAAACAACATAAGAAAAATCCGCTGCACCAATAAGAGGCAACATACACGAAGTGTATGATGAGAAAACCAGTATATTGAAAAATACAGAATTAGCCTATGATAATAAAATCTTAAGTGAGAAATTGAAAAGTCTGCAAGTTATGCTGTATTCTCCATTGGATTGATGAGAAGTTGAAACACACTTAAGAAAGATACTCAAATACTTGATCAGTCCTCAAATTGCTCACATTAAATGATTGGAGAAACTGAATACTCCCTCCGGTCTCAAATATAAGCAAAGTTGCAAAAATGCTCACCCTTTAAGGAGGATGTCTCTATGCATTTAATTCTTACCCTCTTTCTAATTTTACCCCTATTTTTTGCTTTGGAAATTGTTACAAACATTTAAAATGCAAAATATTGTAGGGGTATATTTGGAATAGTGACATTGAATGTAATAAATATAGTTTTTTTTTGCTTATATTTAAGACCATAGAATTTTGTTTTAGTTGCTTATATTTGAGACCGGCGGGAGTACACTGAATAGCTTCTCGATAGTGTTTCATGTTTATTAATGATCATTAAATGTGTTATCAGCTGTAAGAAGCTTCAGGATCAGTATTAAAAAAGAAGATGAAGATCTACGCACAAAAAGCAATCAACATGTGAGTTGTTGCTCCATATGTGCTTATGAAGAATAAAAGAAGATGGTCTTACAAGAAGGAATTAATTTCAAAGAACAGAAGCTCTAACCTCCTTACTCTGACAAGAAAAGACCAAACTGAAAGAAGCAATTAATACAAGAGTTGTTACTCTTAATCTGCTTTCAAAAGAAAAAGATATCATCCAGAAGTTAAAGAAAAGAAGACTCTAAGAATATGTATTATGTCTTGTAATTATTTGTAAAACACATAGTGTTGTTGCTCGTATTGTGTTATATCTTAGGAAACTTCTCACAGATTGTTTAGGCACCGGAAGTGACTTCTAGTTAGTGTGTCATAAACATATGTACTTAGAATAGGTGAGAATCTGCTTGACTAGGAAGCACACTTGTAATCTCCAGAAGAACAATTCTGATAGAATTATTGTGCCTTGAGTATCTTCTGATATGGATACTTGAGAAGTCCTTGAGATCTAGTTAGACTCTTGGAGGGATCTAGATCAATAAACATTATATCTCGTGGAGATCACTGAACGATTTATTGTCTAGGGTTAGTCACAAGCAGTTGACTTCTGCAGGAAGTTATTCACAACAGTTTGGTTGTGTAGGGTTAGTCCCGAGCAGTTAGCTTGTGCAAGGTTACTAGATTTATGAACGTTATATCTCGCTGAGATCACTGAACGGTTCAGTCATCTAGGGGTTAGTCACTCGTGGGTAGCTTGTAAAGGGTTAGTCACAGCAGCTGGCTGTGCAGGAAATCAGTCACGACGGATTGATCATGCAGTTGTAATCAGTTTGGTTATAGTGGATTAAGTTTTCTATTGAGAGGAAAATCACCTAAGGAGGGTGGACTGGAGGTAGCCTTACTTAGAAGGTGAACCAAGATAAAAATTAACGTGTCTTTTACTTTCTGTACATTTCATTTAACTCAGAACATTCACGCAGAATGTCTTCAGAACTGTACTGAGACAAGTCAGAAGTTTTGATGATATAAAGAAGTTAAAATGAATATCTCATTGTTTGTGGAAATCCATTTCAAACATGCTTTCGCAACATTAAAGCATGTCCAGAAGATGAGAGACTAAGAGAAAGAAAAGAATTTTAAGAAAGGGAAAAATAAACATTGAAGAACACAATTCAAACCCCCCATTTCTTGTATTTTTCTCCACCTTCACCTAATGGCTCTATTTCGCTAACAGACCCCTTTTCCACCATTTTTCCTCCTCCAAAACCCATTTTCTCCATTTTTGACCACCTTAAACCTCCATTAAAAATCATTACTTTTCCACTACCATTAAAACTCACTTACATTTCCATTTTCCCCACCATTTCCTCATCTATAAAATTCCAATTTTTACCATTTTCATCCACCCTTTCTACAAATCCTCATTCACCATGCTCAACCTTTAAACTTACCAACAATGGAATTTAACGGGTTTATTTTGGGAGAAGCAAAGCCAGGAGAAGGGCAGATGAAGTTGCTTGAGAAGTTGCTGACAACAGAAATTTACTCTACCAAGTATATCGACGAAGACTGTTTGTATACTTTAGGTATGTACCATATTATTTTTCTCTCTGTTGATAAAATTGGCATGCACGGAATTTTTTCTGTTAAAGCACCGAATTACCCACGACTGACACACGAGTTTTTAAGTTCTCTAATTTATAATGTCAGCCCCCACACTGCTAGCACCGTAGGTGAAGTAAAATTTAGACTATTTAATACTGAATACTCATACTCTGCCGACAGGTTAGCAGAGTTATTAGGTATTCCCTACGGGGACGGTGCAATTTGTGAGGCTCCTTTGGATTCTGATTGGACGCTCGAAGGCTACGATTTTTGGGCCAAACTAACAAAACAAAATGTTAGTTCTTTTGATGGTCATAACCCGTCCATACTTATTTTTCGCTATCTTTTGGAATGCACTATTTTTGGCCGGGAGAATCCAAATAAGGTCAATTGAAAAGAATTAATTTTTATGCAAGGGGGACCGATTTAATCTCGTTCCCTTCATGATCGCTCACATGAGCTTTGTTTTGAAAAAGGGGGACCGATTTATTTTATGGCCTGGTTGCTTCTGTAATACCCCATATCTTCCATTTATTAATTTAATTGAGATCTAAATTAATTGTTGAGATTAATTGGCTTTAATTTAATTAATGGAGAATTTTGGAACATAGTGTTATTGGGCTTGGTGTAGTAGTAAGTAGAAGGGAGGTGTTAAGTTGAGTAGGCCTTACTAACTAATGGTTCTATTTTTCATTAAATAAGAAAAGAAGGAAATTTGAAAAAAAGAAAGCAAAAGAGCCAGAGAAGGAGAAGAGCAAGTACGTGAAATGGCAGAAGAGGAAGAATCTCAATAATTTTTGTAAGGTAAGGGGTGACTAATCCATTTATTCTCTATTATCGGTTTTATAGTGGTAGGATTGAGTATGGAGATTGCTTGAATCGATTGATAGTATGTTAGGTTTGGGGTTTTTGAAAAATGTAGAACAATAGTTGGATTGTGAAGTAATTGGATGAATTGGAATGATGCTTGATGTTAATGAACCCCTAAATATGTTAGAAAGATGTTAGAATGTTTGAATTGTGACTTTATTGGTGATTTAATGATGTTGGAACGATTTGCATTGGGACTGGAATGGAGAAGTGCTGTCAAAAAATTGAAATTTTTGGTTCTGTGCACGCTGTAATCGGGTAGCAGCATTGCTGTAACCGATTACCGCGTGGAAAAATGAATAATCTGAGTAATTTTGAGTACTGTAATCGGTTACCCACCATGCTATAACCGATTACAGGCTTGTTTTGAAAATAGCAAATACAATGACGTAAAGGCGTAACCGGGTAGCGCCGATACTGTAACTGGTTACACCTGATGCATTTTGAAAATTAATTTTAAAATTCATATCTTTCAAACCATATATCCGTTTTAAGATCCATTTTGAGCGTTGTGTCACTAATTAAATATTTTATATAATTAAATGGTGTTTATGGTTGTAGCACGATTTTATTTTTAAAACCCAATTTTATTTTTATAGTGGTGAGTTGTATGTTTCATGTTTAAGTGTTAAGTGTAACAGTAACGTGGAATTGTGGCAATGTAATTGCTTTGTGAATATTGTATTTTGATGTTGGTTATGCATAATATAATTTTTGAATGATGTTGAAATATAAATGCATTATTTTGGTGTTGCTTTGATGAGTTGAAATATGATAAAGATTATTCATATTAATTGGTGTTGATGATTAGCATGCTTAAGGTGGTGCATGCATTCATAATCATATTTTTGGTTGTGAGATGAGTTAATCCCATGATTGGTACCACATGCATAAGAGTCGTTGCATTTGAATATATGTTTATATAACATGAGTGGAGGTTGTCCATTGTTATATCGGTTTGTTGGGATTTATGATTGAGCTATATGGATAACTATTTATGAATGATTTTTTGAAGTCTAATTGTACTGCAGTTGGATGAATGATCTATTTATGACATTTTATCATTATGAGCTTATAATATAGTTTAAATGTGATTTGTCTCATGTAACACCCCAAATCTACCCAACGAATATTTAATAAAATCAGAGTGCGGAAATTCAACATACAATTGGGATGTCACATTCAACGTAAAATAACAAACAACTTAATCACATATATCTTAGATACATAGCACATAACTCGGATGAACCGATAAAACATGTTTACTATTTTTAAAAAATAAAACAACTTTTATTAATAATAATAATAATAATATCAATTATTCAACTTCACTTCGCATAATATTTTTATAAAACTAAAACAACTTCACCAACATCATATTACTTCATAAATTCCACTTAAAAGTTAACAACTTATAGTTATAACAACAATTAAAAGACAATCGTTCATCCCCCCGAGTGCTACGTATCAGAGCAAGACCCAACTCGAACTAACAGCAACTATTAATGTAACACCCCGATATCCGCTGCACGCATCAACCGTGTTGGCCAACCAAGCATGTTACCGGCTTAATCAATTATCCCCCCTAGGTCCGCTTACCGGCTGCCCAGAAAATATTGTTTTTGCCTTCCGCAGGAATCGAACCATGTACCTAGGGGTTAAGTACATAATCATAGCAATTCCTGCTACCAATTGAGCTACCAATTATCCCCCTAGGTCCGCTTACCGGCTGCCCAGAAAAGATTGTTTTTGCCTTCCGCAGGAATCGAACCATGTACCTAGGGGTTAAGTACTTAGCCCTTGGATTGGACACCGAGCTTGCTACTCTTGAGCTTCTTCCTCCTCGCATTATAAACTTGAAATTTTTGAAAGACATGCGTCTTTGAAAAGCGAGGAAGGAAGGTGGTTTTTATCTTATGGTTATTGGTACTGCTGTACCTAGTGTTGTTCTCCCTCACACCCGACACACTAATGTTCGATTTGAGCGTAACTGGACCTATGATTTAAACGCTCCCGCTTTCACTGGTCAATTATCCTCAAATATTAATTTGGAAGGATGTAACGACATTAATGATGAGTACGAATTCCATACACAATCACCGCCTCGCTTCACACCATCACACACCGCACCCTCTTCCTCTAACCCACTTGCTGGTATCGCTCAAGTTTCCATATCACTGAGGACATGTGGAGAGAGCACATGGCCAGAGAAGAGAGGCGGAATACACTCCTCTCTTCTATGTAGCAGCAGATTGCCGATAACATGGCATTCATGCAAGCCTCTCAGACACAAAATGATGCCTCTCCGCGAACCATCATGGAGACTCAGTTGGCCTTCCAGACTTAGCAGCCCCAACAACAAATAGGTTTTGCTAGACACTTATCTTTGATGGAGGCCTCTCAAGGTACCCTGATAGTTAGGACTCGCCAACTGCAGGAAGCTAACGTCGCTCTTTCTGAAAGAGTTGGTCGACTAGAGATCCCCAAGAGCATGCGTCGTTGCAGGAGTCGTTGCTCCGATCCTCTCACTCATGACAGCGAGGGTACAAGCGGTACACACTAGCGCTTTCCACGTAACTCCTTGCTGCACTTTTAATGGAACATTGGGGACAATGTCTGGTTTAAGTGTAGGAGGAGATTTGATTGCTTTTCTTTATTATTGCTTTCTTTATTTTTTCGGTCTTTACCACTTTCTTGTATTTTAGTTGTTTTCCTTGTTTTGTTTTTTTGTTTAGTTTCTAATAAATGCATGTGCATAGCATTTCTAACTCAATTAGGCTCGTTAGCTAATTTACTATATTTCTACCAATTACTAATTATCTAAATTAACACATTAGCACATAATTATATAATTATCACTCAAACAATAATTAAATAAAACACATAATTATCAAAACATCAAATAATTCTAATTAAATAAATATATAATAAAAATAGGATGTTACAACTCTCCCCCACTTAAAGGATTTTCGGCCTAAAAAATTACCTCAAACGAACAACTCCGAATACGATTCATTCATCTTATCCTCGAGTTCTCATGTGATATTGCCATCGGCCACTCCACCACATATCACTTTTACCAAAGCAATTTATTTACCACGAAGCTTCTTCACTTCTCGATCTTCAATTCACATAGGTGATGTATCAACCGTCAAATTACTCTTCCTTGAACATCATCTAATTGACAAACATGCGATGGATCCGCAATGTACCTCCTTAATTGAAACGCATGGAACACATCATGAAGATTAGAAAGAGACGGTGGCAATGCAATCCGATATGCCAATTCACCTACTCTCTTTGAAATCTGATAAGGACCAATGAAACATAGCATCAACTTACGCGACTTCAAAGCTCTACCAACACCCGTTACCGGCGTAACTCAAAGAAACACATGTTCATCCTTCTGAAACTCAAGAGCCTTCCTACTCTTATCATGATAACTCTTCTGAAGACTCTGATAAGCCTTCATCTTCTCTTGAATCATCTTAATATTATCTGTAATCTCTCGAATACACTCGGGTCCAACCATATCACTCTCTACCGATTCATACCAACACAAAGGAGTTCTACACCTTCTACCATAAGAAGCTTCGAAAGGTGCCATTTAAACACTCGAATGGAAACTGTTGTTATACGTAAAATCAATCAAAGGCAAGAAATTATCCTAATTTCCTCCTTGTTCCAAAACACAAGACCTCAAAAGATCTTCAAGTGACTGAATAGTCCTCTCCGTTTGACCATCAGTTTGCGGATGATACACCGAACTCAAATGCAACTTCGTACCCAAAGCACTTTGCAAACCTTCCCAAAATCTCGAAGTAAACCTTGGATCTATATCTGAAACAATACTCGACGAAATACCTTGCAAACACACAATCCTTTCGATGTATAACTTAGAAAGTCTCTCCATCGAATAATCCATCCTCATCGGAATAAAATGAGGACATTTCGTCAATCTATCCACAATGACCCAAATCGCCTCACAATTACTCGGTGATCTCGGCAAACCCGAAACAAAATAAATAGAGATACTATCCCCTTTCCACTTGGGAATAGATAACCGTTGCATCAAGCCAGACGGTTTTTGATGTTCAATCTTTGACTTTTGGCAAGTCAAACATGAATACACAAAGTCCACTATACTCTTCTTCATACTTTGCCACCAAAACATTTTCCTCAAATCTTGATACATTTTAGTAGCACCAGGATGAATACTAAAACCACTTCTATTCCCTTCTTCAAGAATCCTCTTTCTCAAATACGCAACATCCAGAATAAAAACTCGATCGCGATATCTCATGAAATCGTTCTCATCAATCCAAAAGTTACCACCTTTACCTTTATTAATCAATGTCTTAATATCGACCAATCTCAAATATGATTTCTGACCTTCTCTAATCTTGTCAAGAATTACACACGTAAGCTTCAACATACCAAGCATAACACACGAAGACGTCACTTCATAAACCAAACTCAAATCTCTAAATTGTCCCAACAATTCCAACTCTCGAATCATCAACATCGACATATGCAATGATTTCCTACTCAATGCATCGGCTACAATATTTGCTTTTCCAAGATGGTAATTTAAACCAAAATCATAATCCTTTAAGAATTCCAGCCATCTTCGTTGCCTCATATTCAACTTTTTCTGATCGAACAAATACTTCAAACTCTTATGATAACTATACACATCAAATCTCGATCCAAACAAATAATGCTTCCTAAGTTTAAACACAAACACAACGGCAGCCAACTATAAATCATGTTTCGGATAATTCCTCTTTTGAACTCTGTGTTTCCTTGAAGCATAAGCTACCACTTGCCTTTTTTGCATCAAAACACCTCCCAAACCCAACAAAGAAGCATCATAATACACCACAAAAGGTTCTAACGGATCCGACAAAATCAAAATAGGAATCGTAGTTAACCTTCTCTGAAGCTCTTAAGAATTTGCTTCACATTCCGAAGTCCAAATAAAAGCTTGACCCTTCCTAGTCAACAATGTTAACGGCAAAAATAACTTAGAAAATCCCTCAATGACCTTTCTATAATGACCAGCCAAACCAAGAAAACTTCTAATCTCAGAAACAGACTTAGGAGCTTCCCATTGAGATACAACCTCAATCTTCGACGGATCAACAAAAATACCTCCACTAGAGATCACATGGCCAAAAAAACTTACTTCCTTCAACCAAAACTCACACTTAGAAAGCTTCGCAAACAACCTCTTCTCTTTCAACACGAATAAAACAATTCTCAAATGCTTAGCATGATCATCTTCACTCTTAGAATATATCAAAATATCATCAATAAACACAACCACAAACTTATCAAGATAGTCATGAAAAATCCTATTCATATACTCCATGAACAAACCAGGTGCATTAGTCACATCAAACGGCATCACTGAATACTCATAATGTCTATACCTCGTTCTAAAAGCAGTTTTCTGAATTGTCGCACGCTCGCGAAAAAAGAACAGAATCGCCACCAATATATTTATCCCATAAGGGAAAGGAATATCAGAAAACCTAACAAAGGAAGGAACAGGGTCTTGCGACCAGAGAATCTAGGTACGGGAGTCGGTTACGCGAGGGGAAGGTGTTAGCACCCCTCACGCCCATCGTACTCGATGGTATCCACCTATGTTTGTTTCTATCTAAAGGGTGTGTACTATGTCTACCTATATGTGAATGCATGCAAAATGTAGGGAAAATAAAGAATTGTACTCGCACGGGCCCTACCCCGCTGCCTACGTATCCTTTTCAGGAATCAGAGTTACCGTAGCTCGGCTAAAGATTTTCTGTTTGTTTTGTATTTTTTAGTTGGGCGGAGTTAACGTTCGCGCTCTTGCATAAGGGATCGCCTACGATGCGTTCGAGCGGAAATAACATTGCCCTTAGAAGGAAGAAGAAAAGAGATTGGTTTGTGTCTTTTAGGGTAGATGAGTGATGAACAGTTCCCAATACCGGGCCACTCACCACTTTCTCTACTTTGTTTTAATTTGAACCATTGTTAGGTGTTTTAAGTGTTTTTGGTTGTGTATTTTTTAAGGGAAATTTACTTTGCGAGTCGAATCACATAAAATGTATAATGATCGAGAAGCAGATTAGGGAATGAATCCCACTCACTTCTATCCCATTATGTAATGTTCGAGAAACAGATTAGGGAATGAATCCCACTCATTTCTCTCCCATTAATTAATGTTTGAGAAACAGATTAGGGAATGAATCCCACTCATTTCTCTCCCATTAAGTAGTGACCGAGAAACAGATTAGGGAATGAATCCCACTCGTTTCTATGCCACTAAGTGATTGAGAAACAGACTAGGGAATGAATCCCACTCATTTCTCTATCACTTTCTTAATGTGATTCGCATCTTCCGTTTATTAAGTATTTTAAAAGTCGAAAGAAAAAAGAATGCAAAAGGGAACTAATCCTAACTTCTAGTCTAAGTTGTCTATACAAGTCTAAATCCTAATGTTAACATGGTGACTAAATTCTAAGGACCATTAAGATGGTATTAACAAAGTAGGCCAAAAATATAGCCAAAAACAAGTAACAAAATTACACAAAAATGACATGGAAATAGTACAAAAGCAATAAAAGAAGTGATCCAAAAATTAGCCTAAAAATATACTACTATTTTTTATGAGTTTTTGTGGGTTAAAAGAATTCTAATTCAAGCCTAAAATACACTAAAATCTAAATTGTGATAAGCCTAAAACTAACATTTTTTGTGAGGTTTTTATGTCATCTTATTACCTAAAAGAAGTAGCAAAATAACTAAGTAAAAAAACCTAAAAAACTATCAATTAAATGTGAATCAGGGGAGTGTGAACTGAATATAGGTGAGTGAGCAGAATAAATGGCGCAGGGCCCAGAAGGTAGGCCCAAGGTCGTTTTTTGTTCAGAATTTCTTCATGCCAAAAGGCGTGGAATGGGCCAAGTGGGGTCTGGAGTCAGCAATTTCGTGATAAGCTTAAGGCCTTGTTTTGATCAGGTTTGTGTACCAAAAAATCGCTGGGCCCTAGGGGAGGTATGAACAGAATTTCGGTGGCCCAAGGTTATCCCCATTCAGTTCACCTTCAGATTTTATTTATTCAAAATAAAAAAAAAATAAAAGAAAAAACAATAGAGTAAAGGAATATAAACATAAAGGGGAAATTAGGTTTTAGGATTGAGACCGTTCACCTTCCTTCACGGATAAGATCTTCTCCTCATAAATAAACGAAACGGCGGCAACTTGTCTTCTCCGATCGGAGCTCTAACGGCGCCGCCGTATATGCACCGGCTATCATCTCAATGTCTCACTCTGTCTCTCTCTAATCTCCTCTTTTGTTCCGATTTGGCGTGGATGCGGTGGATTTACGAATGTGCGCAGGTGAAGAGTACGATTGCGAGGTGTGTAGCGAAGAGGTGCGTTGTGGTTGTGGTGATGATTAACGACGCCTGGCGATGACGATGAAGGTTGAACCTCGAAGGTTAAGAGGATGTTGGTAACGAGAAATTGAAGTAAGCGTTAACGTCAATCTTTAATTTCTCCTTGCTGATTCGTACTTTTCCTTCTTCTTCTTGTTCGCTCTTTTTCTTCTTCTACCTGTCGCGTTCAATGATGATGGATGTGGTGTGATGCGTGTTGTTTGTTGTTGTTGCGATGCGATGGTGATTGAAGCAATGATGGTGAAGATCGATGACGATTGAAATAGATTGTTGAAGGTTGAAGTTGCATTCAGTTGCGGATGCGATGATGATGAACATGGAGCGATTTCTCAAACTTCCGATTCTTCTTGCTTCCTTTTGATTATCACTTCCCTGTTCTTGATGTTGTTGTTAAGAATCCTGCAGAACCGGTGGTTGCAGGTAATGAAGATGATCAATCAAGTTCTTTGCATATTATTGATGATGAAGACGATGATGCGATGAAGGTGATGAAGGTTCGATGATTTTTGCAGTGGATTCGGTAATGGTTTGTTGATGAAGATCGAAGCGTGAATTGAACGGTTGAAGTTTGTTACAGATTTTTGCGTGTTGATTTCTGATTCTTTACAGGTTTTCTGTTATGTATCGTGAGAGAGAAATTGAAGATGATGATTGGAGGTAGAAGTGGAAGGTCCGAAAGTTGAAGAGTGTTGAAGAGAGAATTGATGGATCCTGATATGGTTCAGTTACAGGTTTGTTATCTCTCTCTCTCTCTCTCTCAATTTTCTTCTTCTTTTCTGTTATCTGTTTCTTTTCTGTTAATGAGATTGAAGAGTGGTGAAGTGGTGTTTGTGATGTGGAGCAGGGTGAAAGAAGTGGTGAGAGTGTGAAGTGGCGTAAAGAATTTGAATTATGGAGGGAAGAGGATATATATAGAGATTGGGAAGCTGTTAGAGGGGAATGGAATGAGAGCCCTTGGATTTGAGTGAATTGGTTAAATTCTGTTATGTGTTGGGAAGTTAGTCATGGGTGGTTACATTCTGTTTTTGAGTTGTGAGGATTGGAAGTTAGTTATGGGCTGTGTTTATTTATGTAACTGAGTTTTACAGGGGTTAAAACGTTGGGGAAGTTTGAGTATGAGCTGGGAGTTAATTGACTTTTCTGTTGTGAGCTGAGCCACTCCTCTGATGCCCTGCCTTTTTCTTTTGTAGAAACTAATGCCAAGTTTTTTTGAACTGAATTTGAATACAAATGTATGGTATGTGCAGGTTTGATCATGGTTCATTAACTGATACAATGCCTGTTTTGATAAGTTGCTGCTGATCTTTTTGGTTACTTTTTGTTATGGTTGTGTGCAGGATTTCACTGTATGAGGGGCAAAAGTGGATTCGACTTGACATAATTCCGTGGACAGAATTGGAACAGCAATCTGAGTTGAATTTTCAATGATGATGAATGGCATATTTTATTGTAACTTTTGTAAACAATTGGATTTGAATGAATGAATCTTGTGTGGCTCCATGTTCATTTCAATGTGCTTACTTGAGACATCCTTAGAGATTTTTGTAAAATTGAATCAATCATGGCATATGCTTCCAACTTACTTGTGTGAATGAAATCTGGCCTTGGACACTTGAAACATGATTAAACTGAAAGTCTTGAATAATTGAATAATTGTGAATGTCTCTTTTCCAATTGAATTCATTTTCCATGTTTCAACCGAACTTTCGATCCTTTTTGCAAATTGGATGATTCACTCTTAGATAAAAAATGAAATCATGTAATGAATCTTGAATTAAACTCTTTGTATTGATTTATGCCTGCATCTTCGAATAAGTTCCGAACATAATCAAATAGTCCCCTGATATCCCATACTTGCCATGCCCTTGTATTCCAACCCACCTCAACAACAATGCATTTGAAGGAATCCTTTGTAGATACGAATTGATCATTGTTGATGGACTTGTAGCTTGAGGAAGTATGCGAATCAACCATAATATGCGTTTTAGTGCATACAGAGAAACCAGACGAGACAAGCTTATCTGAAGTAGAAACCTCAAAGCTATAGAGATACCCTAAGCTTTCAAAATCCTTGATCCCAAAGCCAAGTTATTGATTAATGGTGCATGTTATGTTAGATGATCTAATGGAGGGTATGTACATGGATGCAAAAGTCTAAGCCAGTTAGAAACTAAAGGGTAGGACAAATTTGGGGTATGACATGAATATCCTCCGCATTCACACAAATTTGATGATACCCCGACCTCAAATCAATCTTGCTAAACACACAAGCTCCTACCAATTGATCCATCAAAGTATCAATCCTCGAAACTGGATACTTGTTCTTAATCGTCACATTGTTCAATTTCCTATAATCAACACAAAGCCCCGTAGAACCTTCCTTCTTCTTAACCAACAAAACAGGTGCACCTCATGGTGATACACTAGGACAAATAAACTTCTTCTCAAAAAAATCCTCAAGTTAACTCTTCAACTCTTTCAACTCAGAAGCAAACATTATATATGGAGCCATCGATATAAGACTAATTCCAGGAACTAAATTAATCAAAAAATCCACTTCTCATTCTGACGGTAAATCACTTACATCTTCAGGAAATACCTCCGCAAAATCACAAACTGTTGGCAATTCCTCAATTGTTCTCTTCTCATGAACGTCTAAGGTTTCCAACAACAAAAACAACTCATCCCCATCTTTAACAAATTCATCAACTTGCTTAGCAAATAAAAACAAATCTTCCTTAACACCAATTTCAAGAAAAATAACCGTCTTATCAAAATAGTTGATATACACATGATTAAGCTCCAACCAATTCATACCCAAAATCACATCAAGTTGCTCTAACAGAAGACAAACTAAATCAATTCTAAAATCTCTACCAAAGATACCCAATGGACAATTCAAACACACAAAAGAAGTAGAAACAAAACCCATAGCAGGTGTATCAATAACCATACTTCTACTACGTATATCAGATAACACAAGATTCAATCTCTTAGCACAATCCAAAGAAATGAAAGAATACGTTGCACCGGTATCAATAAAAGCAATTAAAGGTGTACCATCAATAAAGCACGTACCTTGGATTAGCCTATCATTAGTAGTAGCCTCAGCACCAGACAATGCAAACACTTTTCCCTTCGCTTGTTCCTTCTTCGGTTTGTCACACTCGGTACTAACGTAACCTTGCTCCCCACAGTTGTAACAAGCCACACTCGAACCAAATATGCACTTGTTTGCCTTATGACCAATCTTTCCACACTTGAAACATGTCACAGAATCCTTACCATAATCAATAGCGGGATGACCTTCAACACCACATTTGAAGCACTTAAGTGGAGTAGAAGTTCCTCCCCTACTTGGCTTCTTTCCAAAACCAGATTGTTTCCTCTTTTCACTATACGGTTTCCTATGAAATTGACCTTTCTTATCATTCATAGCCTTGTAGTGAGATGCACTCTCCCTACTATCCTCATAATAAATCCGACTCTTGTTAACCAACTCAGTAAAACGAGTAATATGTTGGTAACCAATAGCCTTCTTAATGTTATGCCTCAAACCATTCACAAACTTTAAACACTTAGACCTCTCCGCATTCATAGTATTGTAATAAGGATAATACTTGATAAGCTATTGAAATCTAGCAGCATACTCCGCCATGGTACCATTTGTTAGAACAAGATTTGTTCTGATCAATTATCTTAGTTTTGATGATAACAATAATATGAATTTTGCTTAAGATAATATGGTACTCTAATCCAATGCAATTTCCTTTTCAGGAAATATATAAAGAGTATGCATAATTCAGCGCTCAGAAGCTTTGTCTCAAGGGTTCAGCATGCAACATCAGAACATGGTCTGGCAAGACATCAGAAGATGGTCGAAGCAGAATCAGAACATGGGTCTATGGAAGCATCAGAAGAACATGAGATCAGAAGCACTGAAGTTCTGATGGTATCACGCTCAGAAGCACTTCAAGGTCAGAAGATCAGAAGATGCTTTGCACCAAGCTGTTTGACTCTGATGATAATCAAACGTTGTATTCACAAACATCAGATCAGAAGGAAGTACAAGTGGCAAGCTACGCTGACTGACAAAAGGAACGTTAAAAGCTATTATAGGCTACGTCAGTAGACACAGCGTGAACAAGGCTCGAGGTAGTTGACAAAAGCGTATAACATTAAATGCGATGCTGTACGGAACACGCAAAGCATTAAATGCACTCAACGGTCATCTTCTCCAACGCCTATAAATATGAAGTTCTGATGAGAAGCAAGGTTAATGATTCTAACGATTCTGCACCAAAACAACTCATATTAACTTGCTGAAACGCTGTTCAAATTCAAAGCTCAGAATCTTCATCTTCATCAAAGCTCACTACATTGCTGTTGTAATATATTAGTGAGATTAAGCTTAAACGTTGAGAGAAATATCACAGTTTGTGATTATAGCTTTTAAGAAGCAATTGTAATACTCTTAGAATTGATTACATTAAGTTGTAAGGAACTAGAGTGATCGTGTGGATCAGAATACTCTAGGAAGTCTTAGAGGTTATCTAAGCAAGTTGTAACTAGAGTGATCGTGTGGATCAGTATACTCTAGAAAGTCTTAGAGGGTATCTAAGCAGTTGTTCCTGGAGTGATCAGTGTGTGATCAGAAGACTCTGGAAGACTTAGTTGCTGACTAAGTGGAGAACCATTGTAATCCGTGCGATTAGTGGATTAAATCCTCAGTTGAGGTAAATCATCTCTGCGGGGGTGGACTGGAGTAGTTTAGTTAACAACGAACCAGGATAAAAATAACTGTGCAATTTATTTTTATCTGTCAAGTTTTTAAAGCTACACTTATTCAAACCCCCCCTTTCTAAGTGTTTTTCTATCCTTCAATTGGCATCAGAGCGCCGGTTCTAAGGTGCAAGCACTTAACCGTGTTTAGAAAAGATTCAGGAAGAGAAAAACGCTTCAGTAAAAGATGGCTGGTGAATCTGAAAAGTCTACACCTGCATCTACATCTGGCTCTGCTGAGCAACACAACGGTAACAATGGTTATACTAGACCGCCGGTATTTGATGGTGAAAACTTTGAATACTGGAAAGATAAACTGGAAAGTTACTTTCTTGGTCTAGATGGTGATTTATGGGATCTTCTGATGGATGGTTACAAACATCCAGTAAATGCTAGTGGCGTAAAGCTGACAAGGCAAGAAATGAATGATGATCAGAAGAAGCTTTTCAGGAATCATCATAAATGCAGAACTGTTTTGCTGAATGCTATCTCTCATGCTGAGTATGAGAAGATATCTAACAGGGAAACGGCCTATGACATATATGAGTCCTTGAAAATGACTCATGAAGGAAATGCTCAAGTCAAGGAGACTAAAGCTCTCGCTTTAATCCAGAAGTATGAAGCCTTCAAGATGGAGGATGATGAAGACATTGAAAAGATGTTTTCAAGATTTCAAACTCTTACTGCCGGATTGAGAGTTCTTGAAAAGGGATACACCAAGGCTGATCACGTAAAGAAGATCATCAGAAGCTTACCCAGAAGATGGGGTCCTATGGTGACTGCATTCAAGATTGCAAAGAATCTGAATGAAGTTTCTCTGGAAGAGCTTATCAGTGCCTTGAGAAGTCATGAAATAGAGCTGGACGCAAATGAGCCTCAAAAGAAAGGTAAGTCTATTGCATTAAAATCCAATATCAAGAAATGCACTAACGCTTTTCAGGCTAGAGAAGAAGATCCTGAAGAATCAGAATCTGAAGAAGAAGATGAACTGTCCTTGATCTCCAGAAGGCTAAATCAACTCTGGAAGACCAAGCAAAGGAAGTTCAGAGGCTTCAGAAGTTCAAAGAAATTTGAACGTGGAGAATCTTCTGATGACAGAAGATTTGACAAGAAGAAGGTCATGTGCTATGAATGCAATGAGCCTGGACACTTCAAGAATGAATGTCCAAAACTTCAGAAGGAAAATCCCAAGAAGAAGTTTCATAAGAAGAAAGGTCTTATGGCAACCTGGGATGAGTCAGAAGATGATTCAGACTCTGAAGATGAGCAGGCTAACTGTGCGCTGATGGCGACAGAAGATGACGGATCAGAATCTACATCAGAATCAGATTCTGAAGAGGTATTTTCTGAACTTACTAGAGATGAGTTAGTTTCCGGTCTAACTGAACTTCTGGAACTCAAGTCTCAGATCAGTCTCAAATACAAAAAGCTGAAAAAGCTATTTGAATTTGAAACAAAGAAGCTTGAGTTGGAGAATTCTGAATTAAAAGAAAAACTTTTAAAATTATCCAATAATGTTGGATCTCCTTCTGATTCAGAAAAATCCACTCCCAGTCTAAACCATATTCTGAAAGAATATGATTTAAGTTTCAGGAAGTTCTTATCTAGAAGTATTGGCAGAAGTCAGCTAGCTTCTATGATATATGCTGTGTCTGGAAACAAAAGAGTTGGCATTGGTTTTGAGGGTGAAACCCCATACAAACTTGAACCTGTTGATGAAATGAAATTCACATACAAGCCATTGTATGATCAGTTCAAGTATGGCCACTCCCATGATATTAGGCACACTTCACATGCTCAAAGTTTTCACATAACACACACCAAAAAGCATGTGACACAACCTAGGAAATATCATGAAACTCACATTAAAAATTATCATGCTGTTCCTCCTATTGCTTACAATGTTAAACCCAAGTTCAATCAGAACTTGAGAAAATCTAACAAGAAAGGACCCAAAAAGATGTGGGTACCTAAGGATAAGATTATTCCTATTGCAGATATCCTTGACTGCAAAAAGGACAAAGCACAACATGTCGTGGTACCTGGACTCTGGATGCTCACGACACATGACAGGAAAAAGGTCTATGTTCCAAGACCTGGTGCTTAAATCTGGAGGAGAAGTCAAGTTTGGAGGAGATCAGAAGGGCAAGATAATTGGCTCTGGAACTATAAAGTCTGGTAACTCTCCTTCCATTTCTAATGTACTTCTTGTAGAAGGATTAACACATAACCTCTTATCTATCAGTCAATTGAGTGACAATGGTTATGATATAATCTTTAATCAAGAGTCTTGCAAGGCTGTAAATCAGAAGGATGGCTCAATCCTATTTACAGGCAAGAGGAAGAACAACATTTATAAGACAGATCTGCAAGATCTTATGAGTCAGAAGGTGACTTGTCTTATGTCTGTTTCTGAAGAGCAGTGGGTCTGGCACAGAAGATTAGGTCATGCTAGTTTGAGAAAGATTTCTCAGATTAACAAACTGGATCTTGTCAGAGGACTCCCTAATCTGAAATTCAAATCAGATGCTCTTTGTGAAGCATGTCAGAAGGGCAAGTTCTCCAAACCTGCATTCAAGTCCAAGAATGTTGTTTCTACCTCAAGGCCATTAGAACTCTTGCACATTGATCTGTTTGGCCCAGTCAAAACAGCATCTGTTAGAGGGAAGAAATATGGATTAGTCATCGTAGATGATTATAGCCGCTGGACGTGGGTAAAATTCTTGAAACACAAGGATGAGACTCATTCAGTGTTCTTTGATTTCTGCATTCAGATTCAATCTGAAAAAGAGTGTAAAATCATAAAGGTCAGAAGTGATCATGGTGGTGAATTTGAGAACAGATCCTTTGAAGAATTCTTCAAAGAAAATGGTATTGCCCATGATTTCTCTTGTCCTAGAACTCCACAGCAAAATGGAGTTGTAGAACGAAAGAATAGGACTCTGCAAGAAATGGCCAGAACCATGATCAATGAAACCAATATGGCTAAGCATTTCTGGGCAGAAGCAATAAACACTGCATGCTATATTCAGAATAGAATCTCTATCAGACCTATTCTAAATAAGACTCCTTATGAATTGTGGAAGAATAGAAAGCCCAACATTTCATATTTCCATCCTTTTGGATGTGTATGCTTTATTCTGAATACTAAAGATCATCTTGGTAAGTTTGATTCCAAAGCACAAAAATGTTTCCTTATTGGATATTCTGAACGCTCAAAAGGCTACAGAGTATACAATACTGAAACATTGATTGTAGAAGAATCAATCAATATCAGATTTGATGATAAGCTTGGTTCTGAAAAACCAAAGCAGTTTGATAATTTTGCAGATTGTGATATTGATATATCAGAAGTTGTTGAGCCAAGAAGCAACGCATCAGAAGCAGAGCTTCTCAGAAGCAAAGAATCTGAAGATCAAGTATCAGCTTCTCTGGAGGATCTAAGCATTTCTGAAGAACCATCTGTCAGAAGATCATCCAGACTCATCTCTGGTCATTCAGAAGATGTCATTCTTGGAAAGAAGGATGATCCAATCGGAACAAGAGCATTCCTTAAGAACAATGCAGACTGTCAATTAGGTCTTGTATCTTTGATCGAGCCAACTTCTGTTGATCATGCTCTAGAAGATCCAGACTGGATAATTGCTATGCAAGAAGAACTGAATCAGTTTACAAGGAATGACGTTTGGGATCTTGTTCCTAGACCAGATGGATTCAATATAATCGGTACAAAATGGGTCTTCAGAAACAAGCTCAGTGAGAAAGGTGAAGTGGTAAGGAACAAAGCCAGACTGGTGGCTCAGGGTTATAGTCAGCAAGAAGGGATTGACTATACAGAAACCTTTGCACCAGTGGCCAGGTTAGAATCTATTCGTCTATTAATTTCATTTGCCACTCAACATAACATCACTCTCTATCAAATGGATGTTAAGAGTGCCTTCTTAAATGGTTATATAGATGAAGAAGTTTATGTCCATCAACCTCCTGGTTTTGAAGACTCTATGTCTCCTAATCATGTTTTTAAACTAAAGAAATCGTTGTATGGATTGAAACAAGCTCCCAGAGCTTGGTATGAACGCTTAAGTTCTTTCCTTCTGGATAATGGTTTCACTAGAGGAAAAGTGGACACTACTCTCTTTTGTAAAACCTTTAAAAGGGATATTTTAATTTGTCAAATATATGTAGATGATATTATTTTTGGAACATCTAATGCTACACTTGGAAAGGAGTTTGCCGAGTCTATGCAGGCTGAGTTTGAAATGAGCATGATGGGAGAACTCAAGTATTTCCTTGGAATACAAATAAATCAAACATCAGAAGGAACGTATGTTCACCAAACCAAGTATGTGAAGGAACTTCTGAAGAAGTTTAATCTTCTAGACTGCAAAGAAGCCAAAACTCCTATGCATCCAACTTGCATCCTAGGTAAGGATGAGGTAAGTAAGAAGGTAGATCAGAAGTTATACAGAGGTATGATTGGATCTCTTCTATATTTAACTGCTTCTAGACCTGACATTCTGTTCAGTGTCTGTTTGTGTGCTAGATTCCAATCAGATCCTAGAGAATCTCATTTAACTGCTGTTAAGAGAATTCTAAGGTATCTGAAAGGTACTACTAATGTTGGATTAGTTTACAGAAAATCTAAAGAATACAACTTAGTAGGATTCTGCGATGCTGACTATGCTGGAGACAGAATTGAAAGAAAGAGTACTTCAGGAAGTTGCCAATTTCTTGGAAGTCATTTGATCTCCTGGTATAGCAAGAAGCAAGCAACTATTGCTCTATCAACAACAGAAGCAGAATATGTCGCTGCTGCTGGTTGCAGTACACAGATGCTCTGGATGAAGAGTCAGTTAGAAGATTATCAGATATATGAGAGTAACATTCCTATATTCTGTGATAATACTTCTGCTATATGTTTATCTAAGAATCCTATTCTTCATTCAAAAGCTAAACATATTGAGATCAAACATCATTTCATAAGGGACTATGTTCAGAAGGGTGTTATATCCTTAAACTTTGTGGATACAGACCATCAATGGGCTGATATCCTTACAAAACCCCTGGCTGAAGATAGGTTTAAGTTCATTCTGAAGAACATCAGTATGGATTTATGCCCAAAATGAGAAGATGAGAAGTTCTTACGTATGAGTATCTTCTGAAATGAATGTGGATGTTTCTTTTTAAATCAGAAGTTCTGATTGAAATCTTTTAGAAATTATGATTCGGTTATTACTAACGTTTCATTGTCTAAGTTGATTCAGAACCTCTTTTAAAGCAAAACAGCTGTAACGTTTTATCTCGGGATGGTAAACCTGTCGTTACTGTTCATGGATAAGCGCGCGTGCAGTTGAAGGGACGCCGACCATAGGTAACTGTGCTAGTCACCTCATTTGTCTTTATTATCTCTCCTCACGTCACGTAACATTAAATGCTTTTCATCATTTACTTTCTTTCAGTTTTCTTTTTATATATTCTTCAAACGTTTCTCTTTCCCTCCTATTTTTTCTCTTTTACACTCTATCTGTGTTCTCCTTCTCTATCTCTTTGCATTCCCCATCAAGTTTTTTCTCTCTCTCTTCCGTTTTCTTCTCTTGCTCAAACAAATCTTTCTTTCTTTTAAAAAATCCTAGCTCAAACCTAGCGTTCATCCTAAGCCTGTTGAAGATCTATGACTCAAAGGCGACAGATCTCTGCATATCTCGGGATGGCTCTCCTAATACCTCTCAAGTCATACCTCTTCTTTGATGTTGTTATCAACTTTCACCCAAAGACAGAAGACTTTCTTGAGTTATGGGAAGAGGTTAAGAATGATATTCTTAACTTCTATGTTAAGGGAAAGCCCCGTTTGCAACATTAGCTCTCTGTCTGTGAACTGTCCCTCTCTTCCTCTTTGGTCTCTTGGATCTCTCCTACAGTGGAGGTTCTAGTCTGGAAGACAAGAGTCCACAGGGATTCTTGATGGGTTGACACAGAGTGTGTCTTGCTAGGGTGCTGTTTTTAATTTTTGTAGTCATTTCCTCTTGGGATGACTTTTTATGTATTTGCTAGGAATGTTTCTCATCTTGTTAAACATAAGAACCTTTTGTAATATCTTTTGATTATCAATGAAAAGTTTCTTTGTTTTTACATTCCAGTGATTTTATTTGTCGTTTTATTCATCTGAATCTTTTGAAATATTCTTTTTGATGTTATGACAAAAAGGGGGAGAAGATAAATGATAAATGATTTGATTAATCTATCAGTTGCTGGGTAGAGCTCCCACACATTTACTAACAAGAACTGCAAGTTCTATATGGTTTAAGTGTTTTGCAGGTATAAAGAAGTGAAGAGAATCTTCAAAGCAAACACAAGAAGCAAAACCATAAGGAGTGTTATTCTGTAAAAAGAATAAGCTCATGGAAACTGAAGCAAGCCGAGTGCTGTCAAGCTTCAGAAATCAGAAGCAAGAAAGAAGAATGAATCAGAAGCACTGATAATAGAATTTGATCCATATTTGTCTATTTGCTTTGACAAAATTCTATTTGCTCTGATACATTATTTTAGCCTATATGGCTCTGATACATATCATGTGTTCTAATATACATTTTATGTTCTGACTCGTTCATGCTGACTTTTGTCGTTTAGTTTTTGTTCTGTAACATTTCAGGATGTAGAGATGCTCAGATGATGCTCTGGTACATTCAACAATGTTCTGATACAAATCTAGCATGAAGTGATGTTGGTAGAAATTCAAGCTCTGAAGCTATCCGAGGGAAGCAGAAATCAGAAGCTGTGAATGTTCTAAAGATCCAGAAAACTCAAGTTCTGAAGCTGTCCTAAATGGAAGCAGAAATCAGAAGCTGTGAATGTTCAGAAGATCAAAGAAATTCAAGTTCTGAAGCTGTCCTAGATGGAAGCAGAAGTCAGAAGCTGTGAATGTTCAGAAGATCAAAGAAATTCAAGTTCTGAAGCTGTCCTAGATGGAAGCAGGAATCAGAAGCTGTGAGTGTTCTAGGGATCTAAGGAAATTCTAGTTCTGAAGCTGTCCAATGGAAGCAGAAGTCAGAAGCTATGAATTCTCTAAAGACAGAAGCTTATGTGATCGTCTCTACCGAAATAATCAGGGAAGTCTTTTATTAAAGTTCTTCGAGTATTTATTTCAGGGGGAGATTATTTATCTCAGGGGGAGATTGTTAATCTCAGGGGGAGACATATTCATATGCTTATGCTATAGCTGTGTAATTTGTCTTTTGCCGTCTGCTCTTTCTGATCGCAAATTCATATCATTTATATATGTTTTTGTCATCATCAAAAAGGGGGAGATTGTTAGAACAAGATTTGTTCTGATCAATTATCTTAGTTTTGATGATAACAATAATATGAATTTTGCTTAAGATAATATGGTACTCTAATCCAATGCAATTTCCTTTTCAGGAAATATATAAAGAGTATGCATAATTCAGCGCTCAGAAGCTTTGTCTCAAGGGTTCAGCATGCAACATCAGAACATGGTCTGGCAAGACATCAGAAGATGGTCGAAGCAGAATCAGAACATGGGTCTATGGAAGCATCAGAAGAACATGAGATCAGAAGCACTGAAGTTCTGATGGTATCACGCTCAGAAGCACTTCAAGGTCAGAAGATCAGAAGATGCTTTGCACCAAGCTGTTTGACTCTGATGATAATCAAACGTTGTATTCACAAACATCAGATCAGAAGGAAGTACAAGTGGCAAGCTACGCTGACTGACAAAAGGAACGTTAAAAGCTATTATAGGCTACGTCAGTAGACACAGCGTGAACAAGGCTCGAGGTAGTTGACAAAAGCGTATAACATTAAATGCGATGCTGTACGGAACACGCAAAGCATTAAATGCACTCAACGGTCATCTTCTCCAACGCCTATAAATATGAAGTTCTGATGAGAAGCAAGGTTAATGATTCTAACGATTCTGCACCAAAACAACTCATATTAACTTGCTGAAACGCTGTTCAAATTCAAAGCTCAGAATCTTCATCTTCATCAAAGCTCACTACATTGCTGTTGTAATATATTAGTGAGATTAAGCTTAAACGTTAAGAGAAATATCACAGTTTGTGATTATAGCTTTTAAGAAGCAATTGTAATACTCTTAGAATTGATTACATTAAGTTGTAAGGAACTAGAGTGATCGTGTGGATCAGAATACTCTAGGAAGTCTTAGAGGTTATCTAAGCAAGTTGTAACTAGAGTGATCGTGTGGATCAGTATACTCTAGAAAGTCTTAGAGGGTATCTAAGCAGTTGTTCCTGGAGTGATCAGTGTGTGATCAGAAGACTCTGGAAGACTTAGTTGCTGACTAAGTGGAGAACCATTGTAATCCGTGCGATTAGTGGATTAAATCCTCAGTTGAGGTAAATCATCTCTGCGGGGGTGGACTGGAGTAGTTTAGTTAACAACGAACCAGGATAAAAATAACTGTGCAATTTATTTTTATCTGTCAAGTTTTTAAAGCTACACTTATTCAAACCCCCCCTTTCTAAGTGTTTTTCTATCCTTCACCATTCCCTTGCCATAACTCAAGAAATTCCACCTCTTTCTTCCGACAACAATCTTCCGGAAAATAGTTCTCCAAGAATGTATCGCGGAAAATATCCCAAGTGATCTGAATACCCTCTTCTTCAAATCTCTGAGCAGTATTACCCCACCAAAACTCAGCTTCTTTCTCGAGCATGTGAGTGCCAAACTGCACTCTCTGAGCATCGATACAATTCATAACCCAAAAGATCTTCTCAATCGCCTTCAACCAAGCTTGAGCCATATCCGGTTCATGATCTCCCTCAAAGGTAGGAGGATTGTTCCTCTGGAAGTTCCCCAAAGCACGATACTCATTGTAATACGGTGAACTGACTTTATTCGAAATGTTGCGGATAGCATGAGTCGCCACCGACTTTTATTTTATCCAATTGGAAAGGCTAAAAGAACAGGAAAGACCTTTTTGAAAGAGATTGATTTCGGGGGGTAGGTTATACAAAGGGAAGGTGTAAGGCACCCTTTGCATCCATGGTTATCCATGGGCTCTTAATTGCTTAGCTCACTTGTTTGGATGTTTGAAAAGTTTGAAGTGTCGTGTGTGAATAGTAAAGAGATTTCGTTTAAGGACTTTAGCTTGTAAATAAGCGTAGCCTTGTTTTGAAATTGTTTTGAAATAAGAGGTGTGAAAAGCATTTGATTTTTGAATTGATTGTGAGCAAGCAATTAAGAACTACCTACCCTAAGTTTGTCTTTCGTGTTCTTTAAGTCTTTCGGTCCAAAGGGTCTATCCATACCATGAGAGAGCAGGAAGTCTTTCAATTGGATGTGCGGGTCATCTAAGGGTCATCGAGAAAAATATCGTTCACCATAAGACTGTCCCTACCATAAAGAGGACAGGTAGTCTAAGGGAAGGATATAATAGTCATTAGGCAACAATAAGGATACCTTAGCATTCGAAGGGACTATCATCATTTATCCGAGGCAACATCGAGGGACAGGATCATTTTACTCGTAGGCAACTCGAAGGGACTATGATCTTTTATTCTGAGGGACTATGATGATTTGAATTCGTAGGCAGCATGTGCTAAGGTATCCCTACATTCGAAGGGACTTGACTATTTGATAGAGAAGGCAGCGTAAGAGTGGTTACCTTAAAGGTGAGTGTGTGTAGCAATCACTTGAGTTGATTCAGATATATTTGATCTTAGATTAGTGAGCTAAGTTCAATTACTTGTTATCACTCCCTATTTACTAACCACGCAGTTAATAGTATACAGAAATTTAAATTGCGGAAATTAAATCCTAAGCTATTACATGACTTCAGGATTGGGGGATACATAATAAAAACCGAGGAATGCGAAAAGTAAAGTGCGAGGAAATAAAATCCTAATTAACTATTACATCAAAAATACTTTGCAACCTATACATCGTTTCTAGAAAATAAATAACAAAACAATAAATAAACAAGCACGCGTCAATCAACGGAGTTTGAGATGAGAAGAGAATCGGGAGGAATTTGAAATTGATGAAGAAATCTTGAATTTGAAATTAATTAATTTAAAAACCTTATTCTAATGATTATTAACTTAATTAAAATTATTTTTACAAAAGTTAAAACAAATTATTTGTCCTAATTAAATTAACTAATTATGAAATTAAAGTTCATCCTAATATTTATTTAGTCATCCTAAAAAAACTACATTAAAAGATTTAATAGTTAAGGTTTTTTAAAAAAAGAAAAAAAAAAAAGAAGAAGAAGTAAATAAGAAATAATTAAAAAGAAATAAGAACAAAGAAAAAGAGAAAGAAAAGAAACCTGGGCGTGGATCTTGTGAGTCATGTCTCTGAGGGAGTACGATGGAGCAGCGTTTTATGGTTCGTAAGATGTGTTTTTATGGTAATCCAATGGCGTAGACGTGAGGGAATACCACATGAATATGGAGGCGCGAGCATGGGATCTGAGAGTGAGCATTTGTTAAAATAAAATGCCCTGGGTCGGATTCGAACCCAGGTCATCAAAGTTGCAGTGCTTCGTTCCTTGCCAATCCATCTACGATGTTTAGTCATACATAACATGATACAAAAAATGAAATAGGATAGTAATATATGAAACGAATCATAATTTGGGATGTCAAGGAAAGAGTCAACCTGGCGATGGGAATTCAGTGGGGTATGGTGGACTTTCGTTTCTGGGGTCTTGGATCTGGGCCCTGAGAACATCTGATGGTGGTTAGTTTTTGATGTATCGTGGTCACAGTGGGTATGCTGCACTGAATCTAGTAGCGTAATCCTGTAAGAAAATTTGACAAAATATTGCCATTTACTGGGTTCAAACCCATGTCATTGACCTTAGCACACAACCTCCTTGCCAGCTTTGCCACTTTCTAGATTTGTTATTATATCAACACAAAATAATTATATAGAAAGACAACTAAACATTGGAAATTTCAAAGTCAGGTCAAACCGGGCCCACATCCTTGGATTAGCGAATCACACGCAGAGAGAGAGAGAGGATGGTTTATTGACCCTCCAAACTTACAGTGCCACGCATTGGTTCCAGACACTATTCATCGTCTTCTTTCTTTCGTGCTGCGGAATTTCCTGCGGAAATTCCCATGAATTTTCCTGCGGAAATCTTTGCGGATTCGTCTTCCTCCATGGCAGCTATTCAAAACCTGCAAAATCAAAAGGGAAAAAGAAAAGAGACAACCCAGTCCTGCATAAAAACGTGCCCTGAGTTCAAATATGGTGATAGTTTTGACTGAAACCTCCTGGAAGTACGAACACGAAGCTTGTATTCTCTTATGCCATAGTAATGGCAAGTCACGGATTCGATGCCCATGCTTTGTTTCAGACGTTCATTATTGCTCTAAACATTACCAAGAAATCAAAGAAACCATTAGTTGAGATTAATATGCAAGGAATTACGAGATATGAGAATCACAACTTATGCATGAATATGTTAGCCGTGAACTTGAATTTTTACGTACCTTCCATTGTGATTAATGGTTGAAACTTATCTTATGATACCTCTGGAGACTGATGGGAAGAAGATCATGCTTTGGTAATGGCTGTATGAGTGAATCCGAGTCCCTCACCTTTTGAAAACTTTCATACTTAGGGATTTTTGGAGGCTGCCTCCTCTAGGGTTTTTTCGTCCCCTTGCTTACTGAAGTCTTGTGCATATATATGAGAACAAATTAGGTTTGTTTGTGGGCTTGGATATTAGGTTATTAGGAGAGGAAAAATATTTGAAAAGAAACATGTTAATTCTTTATAATTTTAGCAAAAATTCTCTCCATAACCCTAGGCCACGAATTTGGAGTCTTATGGATGCATACATGGGCCTTTAATATGATCCAAAGCAAAAGCTATAGGTATTGATCCATTTAATTCACTTTTTATTTCATTCATTTTCCTTTTAATTGCATAAAATTCAAATAAAATAAAATAAAATGATGAAAGTTTGTGGATGGGTTTTAGGGATCATATATTGGGTCACAAACATGTTTGGCATCAAAGTTATAGGCCCATTAACCTAAAAACATAAAACCATGCATTTAGGTTTTTATGTTTTTCTTGAAAATCGACCAACTTGCGTAAGTTATAACTCAATCAATATTGATCATATGGGGATGATCTAGGACTTTTTAGAAAGCTTAAAGAGTCCTCTAAAAGCTCCTTTTGGTTTCATCTCAATTGAGTCTACCATGTTCAAGTTATGAGCTTTGAGAAAAAATGACTTTTTTGCGATCCTTTAGAAGGACCTGTAATGTTTTGGCTCATATCTCTCAAATGAAGCATTTTTGGCCTTGGCATGTGAGAGACAAAATTGTAGAGAATTCATTTTTGGCCTTGGCCTTGGATGGGAAATTTCTGATGTTCCATGTGGGAGTTATGGCCGGTCAAAGTTCAGTTGACTTTTTCCTTAAAAACCCTAATTTAGAAACTCAGGTTCTTGATGATTCTGGAGCTTTTATTGATGAATCATGATCAATCCTTGATAAAATGATGAATGATACTCCATAATGAGGATGTTGACCAAAAATCAGAAGTTTTGACTGTAGTTTGTCCATAGTTTGACTTTTAGGTCAACCAGTCGATTATTGATCGTTTGAGCGGTTGACTGAGTAATCTTTGGAATCGGGGGTTGAATTTTGGCATAGGGATTCTTTGGGACATATGTGTGACCATGGGATCCATTTGAGGTATCAGGACCTGAGTATCCTTTGAGAAAAGAAAAACCCTAGTTCAGAGGCACTTGTTTAGGAGATAGGTAGCTTTGGGTAATTGAAGATCTTTAAGCATTTTAAAGTCGAATGGATCAAAGATATTATGGGCAAATTTTGGGGTATGACACTCATCATCATCACCATTATGATTTCCAGCATTAGCTTGAGGAATCTGACCATGAGATCCATCCAACATCCTTAATGCATCAGCAATTGCATCATAGTTCCTTCCAGTAACAATCATCCTAAGACAACCAAGAACCAAAATAGTATTGATCGTGTCTGATACACAAATCTAATACAATGGGAATAAATACATTAATGATTCTGACCAACTGGTTGACCATGCTCTAATACCATTAATGTAACACCCCTTTTCTAACCCTAAATTATAATAAACAATACTTAGAGTAATCATGCATAAAGGAAAAAGGGCGCCACATATTGATATACACCGCAATGAAAAATCCAAAACACACATACAAACATTCATAATATGCATCGATCATATTTGTAACACAATAATGTAAATCTCACGCTTCCATACATTATGCATAAAACGCTTGCGGAAAAACAAAAGAATTGCTATCACATGATTTCAATGAATATGTTCCATACCATATTCATCTACCAAATCAAAATAACATTAATATCCATGCTACTTGAATTTACAAATCTAGGCTACAAAGCCTTTAAACAACACATCCAAATGTAAACACATACATCCAAATAGTCAACAAACATAAAGATAGAAAGGTTTAAAACATAAACATAAGTCTAAAGAAACCCCCCAAGTGTTACATGATCAGAGCATATTACTAGCTACCTAATCCAATAACAAACTCAGGAGCTCCTTGGCTAAATCCTCGGACAAGCTACTACTCGTCTGAACCTGCACGTTACCAACAAAAGGCAACATTCAAACAAAAGGGTGAGAATTCAAATTATTATAGAAAACATAATAATGAGAAATGCAAAAGATAAACAAGCATACACTTCACAATTCATCACTCTTCTCAAAATAGACAATTCATATACCATATATCAATCATCATGCAAAGCAATCTCATAGATACAAAAATAATCACATAGCCCACAATGTGACACGAATGTATAAATGTGACTCAATGCATGTGGTACCATGTGAACCCAAAGTTTCACCGCTTTCCGATTCAATATCTAGAATCCAAGCCATGCTTCCGATTCGGACAAGATCAAAGCCAATACGCCTATCTCCAATTAAGATCACGTCTTCTACGCCTATTTCCATTCAAGGATAAATGTCTCTTACCATGTGAACCCACAGTTTCACCACTTCCACCATAAATCGACCATGCTATGAATGTATTTACAAATACCAATATTATATGCAATTAAGATTATTTCATCAATCTTAACTTACCTCAGACCACAATAATCCAACTCTATAAATTATCCGCCAATTGTACACAACATTCATGACAAAACTAAAAATTACAAAAAATTACTACTACCATCATATATCCAATCACAATTATCATGAATATATTAGCAAGCATCATACCAACAATTGTTATTCGCCACATACCAAAACATAATGCACACAAGAAAATTCCATGTTATATAACATAACAACTTCAAAATTAATCAATACAGTTCTAATCAATCATATCCTATCATATAGAACATCACAATAGCTTCCTAACGCTTCAAATTGCGCATAAAAAGGAGTTACAGATCAAAAGATACAAGATTTCAAAATTTGGAAAAAGTTCCATGCAGTAGGGTCCACATATCGACCTTCCAGCGGGCTTATGGAAACTCAAATTCAATAACCCAGCTTGAAGCGTGCTAACTAGAAATAAAAGTAGTAACTTTTAATTTTCGCAGCTCCGCTTAGCGGGCTAGGTCCGCTTTGCGAGCCTTCACTTTTTTTAAAAACAAACAGCATCCGCTTATCGGGCTAGGGGCGTTTAGCGGACATGCGATTTTGCAGAAAAAAACCAGCAAACTCAGAACTGCGAAAATCACATCCCACTACTCAAAATCACTTCCAGTCATTGATAACCAGCAAATGCAACTATTATTCATCATTATTAAACAATATTCATCATAAAAATCATGTTTAATCATACAAATCCATAGAAATTAGCATAAACCCTAACTTTTCTATGTTTTCATGAAATTGAAAGATGAAGAGATAATCACAACAAACACATTACCCAATCATATAATCTATAAGAACTTGTATTCTAACCCTTACCTCTAGTTCAAATCGACCCTCTTGATGAAAATCTATAAATCCCCTCTTTGTTCTTCTCTTGCCTCTTGCTCTTCTTTCTATCTTTTCTTTTTTCTAAATCTATGTTATCTCACAAAATTCTCTATTAGCTCTGATTGTTATGTTGGGCTTAACCCACCCAACTATCATTTCTAACTTAATTAGGCCCATTAGCTAATTTACTATATTTATACCGATTACTAATTAGCTAAATTAACACATTAGAACATAATTCAATAATTATCACTCAAACAACATTAAATAAAACACATAATTATCAAAATATCAAATAATTCTAATTAAATAAATATCTAATAAAAATAGGATGTTACATGCATACCTGTCTCTACGCAGCCCAAAGAACCTCTATAAATAGTAACTTCATTTCATTTTCGTTTTCATCCAAGCTTAGTTACTACTTAAGCCATATACTATCAATTTCTGTAAAGTGTTAATCCCTTTATATTGAAGAGTTGTCACAGTGTAGATTGAGTCTATAATCGAATTTGGAGCATTTTGGTTGAAGTTAATCATACCGTCATTTACATTTCCTTGCCATTTACTTTCCGCTTGTACCATATTTAAAGACTCTGATTGGAACAGGTTTTTATTTAATTGTTTTATTTTACTGTCTTGCTTTAATTTATTTATTTCCCGCTCTTACCATGCCTACACGCTTTTATAGGCTTGCTTTTATTTCCATGTCTAGCTAATTTTATAAAGGTTAGAATGTAAGGATCGTTGTCACGATCGTGTTCCAAATGTTATGTTAATAGAAATACTATTGGGGATGTTTTAACCTTTAATTCGAGTTTATTATATTTAAAGGTTTATGGGTAAGATCAAAAGTTGTCCATACTTAAGATCAAACTTGATTAGTTTTTAACCGAACAAAAAGGGCGAAAGCAGTTTGTCTGGTTAATTAGGAATCTTTGACATATTTTTAGAAAACGATTTTGAAACTATTTTCGGACGCGTTTATGGGTTTGAAATCTGATTCTTGACCATAAGCCCAAAATCTCTTTAAGTTAAACCTTCCAAGTTAAAATCACTTGTCTACTATGACAAGTAACTAATTTCTTAAAAATAGGTTAACTACTTTAAGGTTTGAGGCACATTTTATAAGATACAATAAAAGGATAGGATTAAAGAGTAAACTCGGTTCTTAATTTGCGAAAGCGACAAGTTCGTATTAAATTGTTCCTTTCTATAAGTAAAAAATATTGCCCTATAAGTAATTCTACCATATATGATTGGAACACTGTCCGATTTACGTGAATTACATTCAAACTTATTTCTCTTATCTGCACTTTTTTATATCCATTTACTTTCTTTCACTGCACTCATATCAACTATTCTCATCTTCCTTAGATAAGAATTTTAGCAATAGAGTTGATAGATTGACGATTGGTCACTGTGGTTCGATAATCTTATATATTACTTTGATAGGCTTTGCACTTGCAGTTTTATTTTAGACTCTATATATGCAACCCATCAAGTGAATTTGAATATCCGTTGTAGCGTGTTAGCTCAGTGGTAAAGTTTTGACTCGGTAACCCTAGTTGCGTGAGTTCAAGTCCCCTTAGGTGAAGAACCTTACTTTTAATGACTTGTTTCTTTATTTTATTTCACAACTTTGGAATTTATTTTAATATAGAAAAATTGTTATAAAATAAGGAGAAAGAAGATAAAAGAGAAGAGAGAAAGATGAGAATAATTCTGTATGATTTCATTGGTGTATCTTTTACAATGAGGTTGATCCTAATTATAGGACAGTATACAGACAATATAATAAATACAAAATATTATAAATAAAGAATAAGATGCTTGAGGGACAATCATCCAATTATTCATAACACTCTCCCTTGGATGATTGTTTTGGATATTCCTCGTTAAAAACCTTACCATGAAAACTTAGTGGAACAAAACCATGGTGAAGGGAAAAAGAGTTCATAACATATTAATTTCTTCCCCTCATGTATACATTTATATGTGAGACAATATTCTTTGTAGTAGTTGCTTAATAGTTCTTCTTGGAAACGACTTCATAAAGTGCTAATAGTTATGAAGGATTTGATGAAGTTGTTTCCATGAGTTGTTTCTTAGATCTCCATGAAATTGGTGTACCTCCACAAGTAAACAAGTGACATATTTGTGATATACCTACCATTATAAGAATCTGGTAAGTAACATAAACCTCTATGGTAACAAAATATTTGTCTGACTTTGTTTCAACCTCTTTTTGTATGTGAAGAAATGTATATTTCTAATAGATTGATAGAAAATGATATATCATGGCATGTATACTTAGCAAGACACACCAGTTGTAACACCCCAAATTTACCCCGCAGTTAATTGAAAAATCAGAGTGCAAAATCTCAAAACAAACATCGTGATTCGAGGCGTCACATTTATCAACTTAAACAACACATCACAAATCAAACTCATGATCATAGATACATAACACATAAAACGGAGGAAACATACATAATTCAACATTCAACCAGAAATAATTGATAATATCGTAGCGGAATTCAAAGAACGACATTAATTCAAAGTCATAATATCTTTACCAACAAGGCAACAAATATCCAACATGTCTCACAAGAGAATCAACAATAAAATCTATAAAAAAAGTAACAACGTAATCCAAACACATCGGCATAAAACAATGGAGCCACCGATAATGGAGTCACAATTGATCACGTCAATGGAGTAAAAATGATCACGGCAGTGGAGCCACCAAAAATGGAGCCACCAACAATGAAGTCACAATTGATCACGACAATGGAGTCAAAATGATCATGACAATGGAGCCACTGACAATGGAGTCACAATTGATCACGACAATGGAGTCAAAATGATCACTACAAAGGAGCCACCGACAATGGAGCTACCGACAATGGAGTCACAATTGATCACGACAATGGAGTCACAATTGACCACGGCAATGGAGTCAAAATGATCATGGCAATGGAGCCACCGACAATGGAGTCACAATTGATCACGACAATGGAGTCAAAATGATCACGGCAATGGAGCCACCGGTAAAGGAAAGAAGATTCAAAGGTATCAAAGGAAAAGAAGATAGAAAGTCTTATCAGAGACACTAATTGCAGTAGTAGCCTCGATCGCCTCAACCATCAATTCCTCAGCCCACTACCTTTGACTTTCGACCACCATCCGCGCCGGTCAGTCCCCTCCGGTGCTAAACCGTGAAAATGCAGCAAGCACCATTAGCAGGAGCTCTGGCCGAATCGGACCACAACAATAGAGTTCAACTTCGGTCCAGCTTCAATTCGCAACTCAACACGACGCCTTTTTGCCCAAAGTTAGATTGCAATGCATCGTCAGCACCGCTTCAATACTCAACACTGAAACAACAAAACTCAAGACCTCAAAAGTGAAACAACACGATGACTTTCAGCGCACAACTCTTCTGAATAGGCGACATCCCCAGAATAAAATAGCAAGGCAACGAATCCTAACCTAACATCAAACACCGACGTGCCATCTTTCATTAGCGACGTCGAACTACGCCACACAACACCACGACTGAGCTATTGCGACAAATAGCTTTGTTGGTAACTATTTCTCGCTTCTCGCTTACGATAACTGAACTTGTATATTGCCGTTTCATCTTGTTAGTGTTGTTGCCTTGCGATTTTTGTGGGTGTGTAATTGTTTCATTTGATCTCGCGGCCTTGATGGTTGTGATTAGTGTGGTTTGTGAAACAGAGATGTATTAGCGTTGAAATGGAGAAACAGAGGAAGAAATTTGGACCGAGTTTTTTACGTGAAAAAAGAGGGAAGAGATATCGCTGTTGTTGTCTACTATCTATTCATTAATAATAGATTGACCAAATTGCCTAAATTACCCTTTCACCAAAATTTATTTGCACTAATAAAAGGTCATTTTTGTAACTAACAAATTAAGTATTCACTCTTTCAACTTTATTGAATGGATGCCCCAAGTGTTAGCTTTTCATTGGTCCGAATTAAATAACATTTTCCCTACAACTTTATTGCATGAATGATGACATCACATGTAAGCCATGGATGATGGAAGTCATATTTAAATTTCTTTTACATTTCATTTTCCCACACTTTCTTACTTTCATTTTAATTTTTCTTAATTTATTTATTATCACAAAAAATATTAATAATCTATTTTTAAATTTTAATCTTACTAAAAAATTTAAATTTCTTTCGCATTTCATTTTTCCATACTTTCATTTTAATTTTTCAACATTTATCTATTATCGCAAAAAATATTAATAATCGATCATTTAATTATTATTCCCAAAAATATTTAATTATTTCACGGGCCACTATCAACTTAATATTTAATTTTTTTAATCGATCATTACACATTTTCTCTATCTTAATTAAAATTTCAAATTTCTCTCACATTTTTTCACACTTTCTTACTTTCATTTTAATTTTTTTCTCTATTTATTTATTTATTATCTCACGGGTCACTATCAACATAATGCCTATTTTATTTTAATCAATCATTGTCTTTATTTGAGAGATAACATCTTTATTTTTATTTTTTTCTCCATCTCACGATTTTTTATCATTATTTAATACAATTAAATTTCCATGATTATTGTTTATTTTACATTTGTTTTTAAATATATTTTATATCGCATCAAATTATTTTTTTATTTCACGGGTCATTATCAACATAGTAGCTATTTTATTTAATCAACAATTACTATTTGAGAGATCATTTTTATTTTTAAATGTTAATATTTCATTTTTATTATCTCCATCTTATAGTATTTTTTATATGATTATTTAATATAATTGAATTTATATGATTATTTTTCATTTATAATTAAACCATAGTGATCTATATCATTTTCTTTTAATTGTTGTTGGACCGTCAATTATTAAATTACCTGACCCAATTTTGCTATTGTGTTCTTAACCTATCTTAAACATTTTTTTGTGGATCATTGTTTTCTATATAATTATTGTTAAATTTACAATTAAGTAAATTATTTCATATTTTTCATTTATATTTAAAATTTTACATTTGCATTTGTTAAAATTTTATTTTTTTCTCCAACTCACATGTCCTTTTTTATATGGTTCTTTATTACACACAAAATTAACACATGAATAAGATAATAATGTTTAATCTTAAGGGCCACTTTCAATACAATGCCTATTTTATTTTAAACAATAATGACTTTTATTTGAAAACTAAAGTATTTATTTTCAAATTTCAAAACGATTCCTATGGATATTAGGTTTTCAAAGAATTGGGAGTATAACAGAGTAATCAATAAAACTCTAACTCTATTCAAGTAAAACAATTCATTTTAATTATGCATATTGCTTATAATTCCTTTTATTTATATTATTCATATCATTACAAAAATACTACACCAGAAGAAAAAATCACCCGTGCGGAAGCACGGGTCTCTGACTAGTTTTTTAAATGAAATGATGGAATATAGGGCGTTTGAGAACAGGGGAACGGCTGCTTCAGTGTGGTCCGCCTCACTTCTTTAGTTTTCTAGGGTTTTTTTACATGGATTGGGCTTTTGTTGCCAAGTCAAAGCCCATTTCGTGTATTGCTAGCCTATAAAGCTACTCCAGCGAACTGCACCCCCCCTCTGGGGCCGATTTCAAATTTCTTTGGGCTTCAATTTGTTCATAAGCCCAATTTGGTTTTATTATTACACCTCCTATTCTATTATATCTTCATATACTATTATTAATTGTTTTATTTACTTCTTAATTTTGTTTACAATATATCACAAAATATTTGTTAGTTTAGTTAGATATTATTTTCATAAAATACCAAAAAGATATATGATTTCTTTTTATATAATTTCTCTTTTAATTAATTTTGGGTTCATATTTTTACTTTATTATTCCATGTTATTTTTCTAACACTTTCTTGTTTTTTTGTGAGGTACTGTTATCTTTGAAGCATTGGGCTATTTCATGGACATTTACTATTTATTTTTGTATATATTATCTTTTAATTTTCGCTTTAACTTTTATTTGGGTTGTAATAGATTAGGCTATACTTTTTTCTTCCCCCAATTTTTATTATAACCTCCCATCCCGAAGCCATGTAATAGCGTAGGAACCTTTACTCTTCCGCAATTTATTTCCTGTAAATATATTAACTGCTAGTAATTCGGGTTGTATGGCAAGATAATTAATCAATCACTAGCTAACCTTAAGACAAGATTAAATACTTGAATCTAACACACGTGATTGCTGCACACACTCACCCTTAGGGTACGCCCCTCTTGGTTGCCTTACGAATAATGGTCATGTCCCTCAAATATAGAGGTGCCATTAGCAAAAGTCCTTACAATTTAAATCATCAAAGATCGTGGTCCCTCGATGTTGCCTAAGAATATATTATCTTGACCCTCGATTGCTGCCTACAAAAAGATAACTGTCCCTTTGAATTTGCTAAAGGTACCTCTATCATGTTGCCTTCAACGACCATCGATGACCCTTCGATGTCCCGTACACGCCCAATAGATAGGAATACCTACCCAAAAATGGTATGGTTAGTCCTATCCCTCAAAAGAAAGTAGAAAGTATAGGAAAGACCAAACATAGGGTAAGTAACCCTTAGATTGCTTGCTCAACAAAAATTGCTTTCCTCACCACTTGTTTTTTTCAAACGAAATTTCAAAAATACTTCTCATACATCCTTGAGGACCGATACAAGGATCATTGTGAAGTCTTGCTGTACTATTGGCACCTTTTCTCAAAACACACACACACACAATGTTTTTTTTAAGATTTTCAAACAAAACAAAATGAGCTAAGCAAACTAAGAGCCCGTAGATAACTACGGATGAAAAGGGTGCTGACACCTTCCCTTTTCATAACTTACCCCCCGAACTCAAACTCTTTCCTAATAATTGGACAAAATAAAAGTCGGTGGCGACTCTTGCTTACCGCAGCATTGTTTACGAAATACAAATAAAAAAGTTAGTTCTCCCACCGAGTTACAGAACTGGCGATTCTGCTGGGGATGAATTATAAAAGAGTGGTTTCCTTAAAGCTTAGATAATTTATAAATGTTTTCAATTGTTTGTTTTATGTGTTTTACTTTTAAAGGTTTGTTTTGGGGTTATTTGTGTGAAAGATTCTAACCCGAATCTCGAGATACCTTAGGTATGTGGCAATAGACCAAGGAGAATGTACGGCTCGTCTCGATATGGTTAATCTGGTGGCTACCGTTAGTGTGACGCTTTGGTTTGTTCTGATGGCCCTTGAACATGATCGAGGAGACATTAGACTGCCATGTAGAGTCATTAAGCACTAATTTGCCTTTAGAACCCTAGTTAAACTTGACTTTGGCCTATTATAAAGTAGCGAGATGGCTGGCTTTGGAATCCTGACCGAAGCTGGTTGATACTCGAAGCTACCCTCATTGAGATCAATCTTTCAAGATGTTTTCAATCAGCTACCCGAGCGCTGACTGATATAATGCTTTTGGGAAATATCAGTGATATGAGATTCCCTAGAACCCGGTTACCATTCTAGGACAGGTTGAACCAACTAAACCTCAGAGGGGAGGGTACTCACCTATGGACTACATGCAAGCCTTTAAACTTAAGGCTACTTGTGTGACTTGTTTGTACTCATTATCTAACCATCTGGTTTCTTTGTAGGAATTGTGCATTTCCTTTTGTTAACAATCTTACCCTATTACAGGTTTTGTTTATATCTAACAAACTTGAAATTTCCTCTAGGAATTACATATGTCCATCACCCCATACTTCTAAAACTACCTGTGTTCACCACCCTATACTTCTAGGGCTACTTGTGTGATTTTCACTTTCACATATAGCATACATATTGCATCATCTCATCATAACATAACTAACATTTTTTCAAGGATCCTAGGGATTTAGGGTTTCACAATTTCAGGTGCTATTATAGGAGGATTATCAAGAACAAAATTCCTATCAAGGGGCAAGAGGATTTATTTTCCTCTAGCCACATGTCTCCAAATTCAAAAGTACAAGTATCCCGAATCAGAGGCTATGACCTACTAGATATGGTGAGCTTGATTCTTAAAGAAGGACGTTCAAAAGATGGAAGTAAAAGTTCTTTAGGCAAAGCTACGACCAGAGTCAATCTTTAATGTTGCAAACTAGATTCCATAAAGATCCTTGAAAACCTTGCATAGGCATTTACATACTTATCATTGTATAATAGGTTTCCAGACAACAAGTTGCTCATCCTCTTCCTCAAATCCCTAAAGTTGGATACTTACAACTTCTGTGTAGATTCATTGGAATCTTCTCCGTAGAAGTAATATGCAGTTTCAAATGCAAACGTTTGGTTTATTTTCCACTCTGGGGCACTTGGTCAGTCGATCGATGATTGTCAGCCATTCCGAGATAAGGTTCAAAACATGATTGATGCAAAGGCTATTACATTCACACTTGTAAGCCATATTTGAAGTTCTCCTTCGACTCAACGAATCTTCTAAAGCAATAAGTCCATACGGAGAAAATCTCCTCAACGTTGACAATCTCTATATCATTATGCATGTTCATATGTAGTCTTTCTTGTTTTGATTCAATACTTCTTATATGTCATACTTGTTTGCTATTGAACTATAATAATGATGCATTGGATATGTTTGTTTTGAAATAACGCATTCGCTCTCGCTCTTATACCAAACTCTCAGTGGTATAGCATGATAACTCTGAAGGGAGAATGACGAACATATAATACCCATAACCTCAATTGGTGTGCTTTCGAGTAAAACCCTGTTGATGATGTAAATGCATTGTTTCAAATCCCTAAACACTGGAGATTTAAGGAAGTTAATCCTTTGTCAACCCCTTTGAGCCTTGAAGTAGGAGTTTCTTTTCTATATGAAAAACCCTCATATTTAACCTAGGGGCAGGGTAGTGTTCAGTTAACCTGATCAAGCGTTAAAAATTCATCAGGAGCACACATCTAAGGATACAACAATGGTTATCCTTCAAAAGGTTGAAGAAAGTCAATACCACAATGGTTATCCCTTATCAATTAAGAAACGAGGCAGTCACTATCTTTCCAACGAATCGAAGACATCTCAGAATCATACGGCTTGTACAAAAAAGAAAAAATAAATCGAAAAAAGAAGAGAAAAGAAAGCCCGTTAAGTCAACAAACTTGAAAACAAGTGACTTAGGCAAAAATTAGGGCATCCCGCTGGACTGCAAACTTGAAACTCAAAAGAATTTGTCCAGGCAAAAGTTAGGAAAAATGAAAAAACCGAAAAGAAAGGATTACAAAACAAAAAGATCCTTAACAAAAGAAAAAAGTTGTGTGGTCAAACATCAAATACAAAAGGTAGAGTGACTGCCACCTCATCGATTCCTCAATCGTCTCAAACTCCTCTTGAAGGATGAATGCTCGCATTGAGTTAACTGAACTTAGGTTGGAGAACATCACGAAGAGGTGGGCACCAATAATATTTTGAGCCCATCGATTCATCAATAAAGAATCTCAGCATTAATTCATCAAATTAAGAGAGAGAAACTCAAATAATGCAATTAAATTCATTCATGAGTAAAACGTGTGAGACTGATGGCTAGGGCTCGTGGAATCCTCACCCCCAAGGGGATCCATATAAAAATTATTTTCAAATATAATTCAATAGTTTAGCCATTCGTTCAATTTAATAAAATACCTTTGGTTGATTTCTTATGAATCGATAAGAATGGAAAAAAGGTGCAAATATCCGTATTTTCCATTTTTTTATCATTCCCTTTGGTTGTTTAAAAAATACCAAATGGATATTAGTCAAAATTATTATTGGGGTTTAGGGTGTTTCATAGTTGGTATCAGAGCAGCCCGGTCCGCCCGACCTGTTTATGACATGTGTGTTAACATTGTCGGTATTTTATTCCCTTAAATCGATATTTGTTTTACATTACCGTGAATTTGAGATTAGTTACCATCCTGGTAAGGATAATATGGAAGTGAATGCTTAAGGAGATGAATTGACTAAAGAGTTCAGAGACTTAAATTTGGTGTGTGGGCGGTTTCCGAAAAGTGTGAAATTGGGTATGTTGAAGATAACTACCAATGTGCTAGAATAAATTAAAGAATGTAAAAGTTCATTTTGAACATGCTATATCATGTGGTGCTAATAAATAAACGGAAATATGTGTATTTCAATGTAAGTGAAGATGGGATTATGAGATTTCGGTAAAGGATTTGTGTGCCAGATATTTTAGGACTTTAGAACATGATTTTGAAATAAGTTCATAGGTTTGGTTTGATATTCATCATTTGATAGTTACAGAGACGTATCAAGACGTTAAAAGAAAATTTTGGTGGTGATCAGACATGAAAAAGGATGTTATGGAGGTTGTTTATTCTTCCTTAATTTGTCCAGAGTGAAGATACAACATTAGAGTAAGGGTGTTCAAAAATATGGTTAACTGAATTGTATAATAGAACTGAATTGTTTTGCACCATTAAAAAACCAAACCACTTAAATGGTTAATGAACTGAACCATTTAATTTAAACAATTCAAATTCAGTTTAAAACCGGTTTAGAACCAGTTTCGTTTTATAAACTGGTTCGAAAATATTTGTTTTTTCCTAAAACCAAAAATAATAATTTAGCACAAAAAAAAATATTTATTTTCATAAAACTAGTTTTTGAAAATATAAAAAATCGAGTTTTTCAAAAAAATAATAAATAATCAAAATTTTCAAAAATACGAAAAATCAATTTTTTTTCATAAAAAATCGAGTTTTTCGGAAATATGAAAAAACAAGTGTTTTCAGAAATGGAAAAAAAATCTGTTTTTTTCCAAAATACAAAAATTTTAGTTTTTTTGAAAAAAATGAAAATTTGAGTTTTCGAAAACACGTAAAAATCGAGTTATTTGTAAATATGAATAAATGAGTTTTTTCGAAAAAAAAAACAAAATATCAAATTTTATCGAAAAATATGAATTAAGTGAGAGGAGTATTTATGGTGAGAGATGAGAGGATCATTCTTCGGCCATTAGATTAAATAATGTATACACACTCAATCTATTCATTATCTCTTTCCTAAGAATGTGTTGCATGCATTATCAATCAATTGAATATTATCTTGCTCTAAATTGAGATACTTTCGCGTTACAGTATCCAGTTTATTATTCTCGATGGCCTATGATTCCCAATTCAAAATTCATCTTTTAACTTTTCGTTTTTGTTTTTAACATCGAATAGCCTAATTAATTAAAAACTCCAACTTAGAAAAACTGGAACAGCGACAGAGAAAACCATAAGTGATTTAATATCAATTCAATAATGGTAGAAAAATTTACTTGGCATAAATTATATATATATATATATATATATATATATATATATATATATATATATATATATATATATATATATATATATATATATATATATATATATATATATATATATATATATATATATATATATATAAGAAGGAGATAAATTAAAAAAAAAACAATTTTGAAAATAATTTATAAAATAAATTTGACTTTTAAATATAAACTGGTATAACTAGAAATTGATTGTAAACCAGTTTATAGATACAATCTGGTTCAAAACCAATTTAAAACTGAATTAGAACTGCTTTAACAGTTAATTGATTTTTTATTAAAGTGGTTTTAAAAAACTGAACTGAACCACTAATTTAGTTCAGTTCAGTGCAGTTCTTGAACCACGAACACCCCTACATTAGAGTAGCATAGCGGTAGCATTATGTGCGAATAAGAAATTCAAATGGAGGAAACTTATACTAACTTTAAAATAAATATTCGAGGATGAAAATCCAATAAGTAGGGTAGAGTTGTAACAATTCAGAAATAATTAAAATATTATTACTATTATTAGTAAAAGTTTACTATATTTTTGTAGGGTTGATGAAAGATTCTTAAATATGATGTAATTGATTTATTAGGATTGTAGGGAGATTCTTAAATATGATGTAATTGATTTTGATAATGAGTTTCACACATATGCTAAATTACCCAAAGCAGTAACAATTACTTTTTTAGACTTGATCCGAAAGTTTGATAATCGATAAGGATGAGTCGAATATATACCAATTTGTTAGGTAATATATAGAATCTCATCAAAACTATTGGTTTCATAAATTAAGAAGGTTATTGCTAGATTAATTTTCAAAGAGTCAATACACTTTCCTTGTTCATACACAAATTCCATACGAGGGTTTGGTTGTGAATGATGAAGTTGTGGGTTTTGAAAGATGTTACCTTAGATAAGTTGTGGATAATATTGGCTTTGGTTTTAAATGAATGCATTGGATAAAGGCCCAAGTATTTAATAGCTTAATGTCATTTTTAGTCAATGGTGGCCTTACTAGAGATTTCACAGTGTGGAGGGGTCTTAGGAAACAATATTCTCTATCTCCTTTTCTATCCCTAATAGTTGTAGAAGGCTTGGCTTAGTTGATTCATAATTCTTGTAGATTGAATGAATTTCAAGGGTTGCAAGTGAATGAAGACATTCATTATAAACTGATGCAATCCGTAGATGATACTAAAATCTATACTAAGTGTTTAGAATAATATGTGGAGACTAAAATCTGTTGGAAATTATGTGTTCCAAAATGACAAGAAAATATATATGTGAAGTTTGTATTTTGAATATGAAAATAGGCAACACTTCGTGAAGTGTTGCAATAGGCTGTTGTAGTTTGAATCAGAAATAAGCAATATTTCATGAAGTGTTGCAGAATGAAAACATGCAACTCTTGGTAAATGTTGCAATAGGCCAAACATTGTAACTTTTGGAAAAAGGAACGGTTTCACCAAGGGTCGCTACCTTATGAAACAATATTAAAGTGGCCTATAAAAACCTCATTCTGGATTCATAATTTAATAACAAAAATGTACATTTGATAAGCCTATCATCTTCACTAAAATTCCAGACACTCTTCGCTACATCCGAGTTTTCGTCAGTCTTACGCAAACTCGATAAAAGGCTTAATTATCCTGGGTATTCTTGCGTTCCAACTCTAAGACATATTGAGAGTGCTTGAAATACTTATAAGGAAAGTGATTCCGTTCACGATTTAGCCTCGAACCATTTGACGATTGAAATTGATTTTTCTAACAATCTTATAAGTATTTTGTGTTATGGCAACCGAGGCTTCCGTTACAAATATCAAATAGATGAGAGAAATTTCAAATCAAATATCTAATGAGAATCGACATCATTGATTCGGGTACGTTCTATTTTTTTTTAAATAAAAAATAAAATGCATTATTATTCTTGTCACCAAAATCAATGCCGAAATCATGATTTTTCATTATGGAAGAATATTATATATTGATTATTGATTGATATTAATATATATTGAATATGACTCTAGAAAATCATTCATATATACAATGTTTAAAAATGATAGATTATGGTGTTTGTTGTACTGTTTCAAACATACACCGTATCATATCGTGTATAAGACCCTACATCATTTCATGCACAGACGTGTTTGTTGACATGCTTCTTGTTATTTAAGGAAATGTAAATTGTTGCCTTCTAGTTTCTTTAACATCATGCATCTCTCACTGTTCTTTATAAGTTCTATTCTATCCCGTGTATCTATTCTATCCCGTGTATCTGTTTTAATGTATATAGGAATGAGAATGTAAGTTTCTAAGTACAAACCCGCAATTTAATTTTCAAACCTTCGTCCCTATTGCAAGGGTACCAGATATATAGATAATAAGTGGCAACCATGCAATCTAGTAAAATAAGGAGAATGTAATCCATTTTCTGCTTGTCCATCGGTTCATCCAAAAAATTTAAATGATATATGGAGAAAATTTTCTATGATAATGATCTCTCAATATAAATTGTCGCCTTAGCGTTGGATTTTATTTTTTCTTATGCTTGTAGTCATATTGATGTAATGCTTTCCCGGAGAAAAATACGAGATACGGTTGAGAGGGGTAGAGATGTGCACTCTTTACTGGAATAGCCAAAAGCTGTCATTTGACATATTCAAACAGGACACCATGTCTAAAAGACGCATTGACCCGTACGGGTACTATTAATTAATGTGTTCTTTTGAATAATTTTGATTCAGACGATATGTGAATAACATGTTTGTGTTTCATGAGACTCATTATTATAAGGCATATAAAGATCATTAAAAGATGAATCATGACTTATATAGACCTCTGAATTTGGATTTTAATGTAATTGAATTACGAAATGGGGAATTTTGATAATCTTATTGTAGAGGATAAGGAATTCTAGATTCCTACAAATAAAAACCTCGTGAGGAAGGTTCTTTGTGGATTGTTGAAACACAAACCAAAATATCGTCAATGATTTGTTGAAAAACAATTCGAACTAAGAATAAGCAGAAAGTCTGAAAGGCTAAGGATCTAGGATCGAACAAAATCGCTTTTCAACTTATTTCTCTTGTGTAGAAGGAAATAGTGAAAATTTTGTTCATAATGTCCTTATTCTTCAAGTGGAAGATGATCCTAAGATTTACAAGCAATAACTTCATAGGACTCATCCTTTTGGCATGATGTTATCCAAGACGAAATGGAATTGAGTATGTTAAATCATACTTGGAAATTTGTCGATCTACCGAAAGGATCAAGACCCATTGGATGCAAATGTTTGTTTAGAAATAAATATCATAGTGATGGTATACTAAAAATCTATAAGGATAATTTAGTAAACACATATGCACCACTAAAAGGATGTCAAAAACGATATTCCTAAATGGAGATCTCAATGAGGAGATTTACATGAAAAAACCCAGAAGGTTATGTGCTTCCTGGTAATGAACAAAAGGTGTGGAAGCTTATCAAATCTTTGTATAGATTAAGACAAGCACCAAAACAATGGCACCAAAGGTTTGATTCTATCATTGCAAGATTCACAAATTAAAACGGAGACGCACAACTTAGGGGGAGAATTTTCAATCTTATAAAAACAAGAACTCGAAGAGTTTGTCATCATAAAAAGGGGGAGATTGTGAAGAATATATCTTATATTTAGTTTTGGTGAAGACAAAGGTTATCAAAGAAGAAAAGAATCAAAAGTGTCATGCACGTCAATGATGTAGTTGATCAAGAAGGTTGAACATAGAAGTTCAAGAGAAGATTTGAGAGAAGTGACTATAACTAAGGTACTCATTGCAATTTATATTATACTATTTTAAATTGCTCATAATTTTATCTCTCACTTCATCTAAAAACCTTCTTGCATCATCATGCATGATTATCTAAAAATCTTATTTATCTAATTCTTCTAACAAGTGTTTGTACACAAAGTTGTGTGAGAATAGTGTGATATTTCGTTGTCTCTATGTTGATTACATGTTAATAATTATCAAAAAGATGAATGAAATCTTAGAAAAAAGAGGTTTCTAACTTCCACAACCAAGATGAAAATCTTAAAATAGTGGACACTCTTTTCGATCAAAGTAAAGCGAAATAGTGGGGGTTTAAAACATAGTCAAACACACTATATTGAGAAAAATTCCACATTCAAGACGAAAGATCTTGGACTAATTGACACTCTTTTGGGGATCAAAGTAATGCGAAAATAGTGGGGGTTATGAACTTAGTCAAATACACTTTGTTGAGAAAGTTCTTGATAAGTTCAAATTGTCACGTTTCAAAAAATGAATATCAATTTGATCTTATTGTCAAAATGATGATGGAAGAGTTATGGCTATATTAGAATACACAAGTGAAATTGATTTTCTAAATGCAATGTACTATATGCGATATAGCAATTGCAAATAGTAAATGAGTAGATTTACTAGAAATCCAAATGGTGAGCATTCGAAGGACATCACAAGGATTTTGATTATCTTTTAAAACCAAATATTGACCTCCACTATGGTAGGTTTCCTGCCATAGTAGAAGGATATACCAATATGAGTTGGATATCGAGTATTGGAGATCATAAATTTATAACTGAGTTGATATTTACTCTAGTTGGAGGTGAGATTTCTTGGAAGAGCAAGAAACAAACATGCATCACTCTCTTGACCATGGAGCCATGGTGTGTGGATCTCGCTTCCACTGGTCAAAGAAGTTAAATGGTTGAGGGACCTTCTGTCAGAAGTTCCATTGGCTAAATACAGTGTTTCAAAGGTGTTAACACAATGTGTTAGTCAAAACCAATTTAGCAAGAGGATTCAGATAAGTGTAAAATAGAAAGTCTGGGCACTGAGGCCTTAGACATTCGTGAGAAAATTGATTAAAGATGTAATCATTTACTCGCATATATACGATCGATCTATAATTTGGGAAATTCATTTACTAAGCCATTGGCCAGAGACTTAGTAAAAACAACCTCGAGAGGTATGAGGTTGAAACTCCTTGAATAAGAGTTCCGACAGCGGCGGCAACCCAATCTTACGTTAACAAAACATTAACCTCGAGATTTTCAATGGGTAACAACAAATCGTTGATTTGGATAATTGTTAAATATTTCGTGATAATGTTGACCTTAAAAATGAGGGTTGAGTTTTCTTTTAAACTCTTAATGAAGTTCAATACCAAGGGTACGTGTCTCATGGAAAATGACACAATATTGTAGCACCTCAATTTTTGTCCTACGAATTTCATTCATTTTATCAAATCACATTCATGTTTCATGTGCATTCATCAGTCTTTTCTTATTTTTTTGTGAAAAATTAAAAGATACATGTTAGTTGTAATTAGTTTCATTTATATATAAGTTTTAGTCAAAAATCTCAAAAAATAATTGACATTTTTTTTCTTTCCTTTATTTATTTTTTAGTCCTTCATCATTATTTAATCTCATTTGCTTTTTACTATTATTCTCTTTCAATTTATTTAACTTAAATTAATTTTTTTGATGACTAGAAGTACATTTTTATTATCAAAATTAATATTTAAACTAAATGATTTGGAAAGAATTAAATAGAATAAAGGCATGTCTTTATTTTATTGTTACAAATGTTCAATTACATTTATAGTGTACATTCTTACATTTTTGCATATAGTCCAATACAAGTCAATGGTATGGTCTTTCACGTTTTTTACATCACCATGGTTCCATCACTATCTCAATGCTGCTGCCTGGCCTGCATAACTGTCCAATGCCAGCTTCAAAACAAGCCAAAACTAGCACCAAATTGGTCATACAGAAATCTGCATCAAAAAGCCATAAAACAGAGTTCCATTTTTGTTCAAAAGAACTCTTCAAATCTCTCACAAACCCTAATCTCAGGGGATATAAAAGGAGACATTCAGCAGCTACAAAGGGGGGGAGCCAAAAACCAATACACAGCATAGAAGGAAAAAAAATTAAGAAAACTCTGCCGAAATCGCAAGAGCAAGAACTTCCTCCAAAACTTTGATTCAGTTCCTTCAATATTACCATAAACTAGCCACAAACCATGAAACTCATCATTTTGTTCACTCCTTGAAACAACCACCAGACCATACCATACACACTAGACACCCTCATCTCCTCCTCCCTCAAACTCACCGTGAAACACACAGCGCTGGAGTGGAACTCCGCTCACATCCATCTCGACCGAATTTGCGTTACAGGTAGATTTCTCTATGTTTTCCACTTGTGTTGCTTTGTTTTATGTTTACTGGTTTTTTTTTTCTTCTAGAAGAGAGAACTATGTTTCTAGACATATTTTTATGTGTAGAAATAGGTGTGAAAACTCTAAAAAAGTATGTTTGTAAGATTTCATGTGTTCTTGTTGTTAGCTTTGCTTCATTTTGGCTTTTGAGTACATAATTTTGTTTTGTATGACACTGTGTACGCTGAGTGTTTATTTGGCATATAGTGGTGGAATTATGCATAATTTCTTTAATGTAAAGGCTACTGACGCATGAGACAAAGAAATATTTCTTTGTATAGAATTATTTTATTTTATTTTGTAAATATTTTATTAATGATAACTCATTTAGATGTGAGTTTATGTTATGTGTTTTGTTGGAACTAAAGCTAGCATGAGAGGGGAGGAGACGTGAGAAGTGAGGAAGAAAAATAATTTACTCTTTCCTATTTTCATGCTAACTCCCATTTTAGTTTGTCTGTTTGTGTGTGTTGGTTTAAAAGTAATGACATGCATGTGTGATTAATAGATAAGTATTAAAATAATGCAACAACAACTTCTTTATTCATTGTTTTATTTATTTTTCTTTGTTTTCTTCTTTCATAATTTATTCAAAGAAATAAAAAAGATGATAGTAAATTTGTTTTGATTAGACTTAGTTTTTTTTGTTTGAGATGTTTTCATAAAAAGATTCAAAAAAATATTTTCTTTAATTAATTTAAAAATGAACTTTCAAATAAATTCTAACCCTTGATCCAACGTCAAGTCGTTAATGTAAAAATTTCTTTTCTTAATCATACCAAAAGATTGAGTGACAAGAAGTGTACACCTCTTGAATACCTCGATTCTTTTGGATTAACACCCTTTTTTTTAAACCTTTCTTAATCAAATCAAAACGATCAAGTGACAAGAAGTGAACACCTCTTGAATACCTTGATCTTTTGAGTTAAAATACATTAATCAAATCAAAGTGATCAAGTGACAAGAAGTGAACACCTCTTGAATACCTTGATCTTTTGAATTAATCTTCATTAATCAAATCAAAGTGATCAAGTGACAAGAAGTGCACACCTCTTGAATACCTTGATCCTTTGAATCAAAACACCTTAATAAAATCAAAGTGATCAAGTGACAAGAAGTGAACACCTCTTGAATACCTTGATCATTTGAATCAAAACACCTTAATAAAATCAAAGTGATCAAGTGACAAGAAGTGCACACCTCTTGAATACCTTGATCCTTTGAATCAAAACACATTAATCAAACCGAAAGATCCTGTGACAAGAAGTGCACACCTCTTGAATACCTTGATCTTTCGAATTAAAATACATTAATTTACGAGGACAACAAGTGACAATGGGGCTCGCTCCTGTTCAATACCTTGGGTAAAGACGCGCTAGGTGAACACCTATGCTCAATCCTTTGCTAAACGTCCCTTTAAAAAAAATCTCAATTTCATTCAACCTTTTTTTGCCTTATGGCTTTTAAAACTCTTTTCATAACCGAGACACTTATTCAATTTTCAATACGAACATACTTCCACATGTGAAGATCGAATATCTTCCACTCGAATGCGATGATGGCCAAAATCATGTTTTATCTTGATTTAGTCATCCATTCTTGTAGTGATCTCATATCCATGTGCGCGTAGTATTTCCATTTGAAAGCGATCGAGTACCTCTCGCTAAAATCAATCAACAAAACATTCGTGGTTCTTCGCCCGAACTACGATTGCTCTGACTTTCCCATTGCACTAGGGAATACGTAGGCACAAGATACAAACGTCTTGGCGAGCATAATAATAAAAAATCTTTTCTTTTTCTTCAATAATAATAAAAACCCTAAAAAACATTTCATTCATCTTTTCTCGATCAATAAGCTAAAGAACGCAAACAAAAACACTAACACTCAAACACGAAACTAACTAAATGGGTCCCATCGAGTACGATGGAGGTGAGGGGTGCTAATACCTTCCCCTTGCTTAACCGACTCCCGAACCCTAATTTGGTTACGAACGACCATCTTATCCATTTCCTTTTCATCTGTGGGTTTTATCGATATTTTCCCTTTCCTCCTTGGGATAAATAAAGTTCGGTGGCGACTCTGTTGTACTTCGAGCGCGCGAAAACGCGTCGAGTCACATTTTTACCGCTACAAATATGAACTTCACCTATGTGAATTTTGAGATGGTGCCGTCTCAAAGTGAGAGTTGGAGTTTCTCTCATGAAAAATTCATGAAACAGGATAGCACATATGGCCATAAATAAGTGCTAGGCGAGAAATGTAGGCGAAGAACCCTTAAAGAATGTGTGTAACATAACGCCGGTATAATCATATGGATTAATGGTTTAAAAACATTTCTACCTAATATTCCAATTATACTATGCGTTATACTTACTAAGATTAAGTTTAAAATCGAAAGATACTTAATTGTATTAACATTCTTTGTTTCCCTTTTTTCTGGAATTGATCTTGTCATTATTAGAATAAGTGGGGGATTGTTGGAAATTATTAATATTTAATAATATTTAATCACCACGGGTGTGTTCCAAAATGACAAGAAAATATATATGTGAAGTTTGTATTTTGAATATGAAAATAGGCAACACTTAGTGAAGTGTTGCAATAGGCTGTTGTAGTTTGAATCAGAAATAGGCAACATTTCATGAAGTGTTGCAGAATGAAAACATGCAACTCTTGGTAAATGTTGCAATAGGCCAAGCATTGTAACTTTTGGAAAAAGGAACTATTTCACCAAGGGTCGCTACCTTATGAAATAATATTAAAGTGGCCTGTAAAAACCTCATTCTGGATTCATAAATTAATAACAAAAATGTACATTTGATAAGCCTATCATCTTCACTAAAATTCCATACACTCTTCGCTACATCCGAGTTTTCATCGGTCTTACGCAAATTCGATAAAAGGCTTAGTTATCCTGGGTATTCCTGCGTTCCAACTCTAAGACATATTGAGAGTGCTTGAGATACTTATAAGGAAAGTGATTCCGTTCACGATTTAGCCTCGAACCATTTAACGATTGAAATTGATTTTTCTAACAAAATCTATATTAAGTGTTTTGGAGTTTCTAAAGTCAATTTGGACCAAGCTCAAAAGATCAAATTTTCAAAATTTTAGTGTATCCTTAGGTCCATCCAGTTTGATGTTGATAAAGAGTATTCCTTTTTTCTTAAGCAGGGTAGGGTAGGTTTTTCTATCAAGAATGCTTATTCAGTTATCTTAGAGTTGGAAAAAGAAGAGGTTAGTATAGATGAAGGATGTCCGATAGGTCTGGATATGATTTGGAAATAAAAAATTCCAATTAACATTCAAGTGTTTTGCTGGAGAGCATTGCTGAATTAGTTGCAAACCAAATAACAACTTCCAAAATGAAAAACTATTGAAGGCAACCACAACCTTGTCTCTCCGTTCTACTTTGATACCGAAGAAATATTTTTGAGATGCATTAAAAGTCATAGCAGTTGGCAGAGTGTTTCCCCATGGTTAGGTATTGTTAATATTGAAGTAACAGGATCACTAACTATGCACATGGAAAAGTTCTACTCACTATCAAAAGTTAGATTTGTTGACAAAATTTCATGTGTGTTTTGGGATCTAATGTGTTGGATGCTATGGATTTATAAGAATGTCATTCTTTTAAAAGGTGGAATTTTGAGTAAATAGGACATAATTGAATAGATTAAATTGTTAACTAAAGAGTGGTATCACGTCAAATTCTAATGCTTAAACTCATCTAAATGGGAGGATTGGGTTATTGACCTAGGTAGATGCATAATGTTCAAGTGATTTGCCTAGTGAGGTAACTATATGTTGATTTATTTTCCTAGTTTCCTTTTTAATAGGTATCATACCCTAATTTTGAGCCCCCCCTAAGACGTCACATCATAAGGCATCTCACATACTCCATCAACTCAAAACAGATACCTAGAGTAGTCATTTGTTCACCAAGTACTCATATTAGGGTTTCATTCTAGGAAATTCATGAAAAGGATCAATCAATGATTGAAATTATCCTCAACACAATCATAGAGGTCAAGATTTTTCATTCATCTATATATGATCTCCAATCTCAAGGTATCACGCCATAAGTGCACCAGATTAGGGTTTTTTAATTAATCAGGGACTAACATCAAGATTTTCACCTAGAAGAACTTTAAGCTTTAAAAAATGATTAAAAAATTTCAAGTATCTTCAAATGATTCTCCCCATCAATATATAAACCAAGATGTGCTTCAATTCAAGTTCAACAACTCCCAATTTCAATTGGTCCACAATTAGGATTTTTTAGACATGTTCCATGGCTTAAATCATGGTTCAAAAATCTTCAATATTCCATTGTGAGTCACTCATATCACTCATTTGGTTAGAAGATGATTCCTCAGTTGAAACCCAGAAGATTACAATTCATTTGGAAAAAGTCAACTGTTTGAGATCATCTTTGACTTTGGAGAAATTTGGTCAATTATGGACTTCTAAGGATCAAAATCATTAACATATGATTATAGAATCCATTTGATCAATAGAAATCGAGAAAATCAATCAACATTCAAAAAGTCAACCATTAAGGCTTTGACTTTTTAAGTAAGGAAATCACATTCAAACTTTGTAAAGTCATAACTTTCTCATCCCTTGGCAAAAATTTCTCAACCAAAGATTATTTTGAAGAGAACAACAAGATCTACAAATTTTCTCATATATAACGTTTTCCCAAAAAATCAATCATGTGAGAGATCTACATATATAACGTTTTCTAAGTTTTTTATATCAACTTTTTCACCAACTTCCAAGCCACTTTTCACATTGATCCAAGAAGAATTATTTCAAGCCATCATAAAGGGAGTTGAAGTAAATTATCTAAGCTTTGCAAAAATTCTTAAAAAGTGATTGGATCTTACTTGAGCAAAAAGTTGTGATTTTCCAAAGAAGGCTCCATATAAGACTAGTTTTATGCATAACTAGTTTTGCGCATAACCAATTTTTCACAAGTTCTTCACCAATTATGCACATGTTAATGAATTTTCATCAACCAAGAGCAAGTGGTATGATTTTAAATCATTTCAAGAGAATCTCAAAGTACCATATTTTTCACTTGTCATGTGAAACAGAGATGATTACTTTTTTGAAATCATTAGCTAATGATGATTCATCAAACTTATCTCCAAATCACCAATTTGATTGCATATTAAAATCATAATCAAACTCATAGTTAAGGAAATGGGTAGCTAAAGGATTGGATTCTAACCATGTCCAAAAACTCATCATTGCATAAATGGAATATTTCATAACTTATTCAACATATGGTTCATTTGGTATCAGGACTATAAATAAAGAGCGCATCCTGAATCAAAATGACACCAAAGTAACTCCAATTCTTGGTTTCTCTAGTTCTCCCTCTTTTCCTCATTTTTCAAGTTTCTCATGGCATGAAGAAGTGAGTTCTTCAAACCAGTGGAAATCCCTTAAAATTAAGCATTCCTACACTTCATACACATCATGTGGAAGTGATCCAAGCTCTTATTTGGGATTCTGTAACATCAAAATCACCATCTTCATCTTTAACTTCAAGCTTATGCAGTTGAGGTTGAGCAGAGCTAACCCGGAGGTTTCAAACCAATTCAAGCATTCAAATACTTTCTAATATCATCATATGAGCTACCCTGATCATAATCTTGCAAGTAGAACTTCCATATCAAGATTTAAGATTTCTACTTTGAAGGTTAGTAGCTCAAACTCAAATTCTATGATTCATGCAATTTAAATGTTCAAATGAGTTACCATCATGTTTATGCACTTATAAGGATCATTAACCCCCAATCAATTGAACCAAATCATGCATATACACGATTTCATATTGAAAATCCAGTTTTAGGGTTCTTCATGTTCATACAAAAATTCTTAAGCTACACTAAAAATAAATTAATTTTAATGCCACCATCATGTTCCTTGTTAAAATCGAGTGAAAACCATGTTTGGATCGTTGCATTTGGTTGAGAATGGAGGGTGATAGAAATTTGAATTTTTGAGGGAAGCTTGATGTTAAAGATGACCATGGCGTCAATTTTAATTTCTGAAACGTTTTAAAAATATTATTAAATGGAGTCATGTGTTAAACAAGCTAAGCGCGGGGCTCAGTTGGTTAGGTTTTGTGTTGTGAACCCCAAGGGCGTGGGTTCAAGCCCTTACAAGCCCAAACCTAATTTTTTATCACTATTTTTTTTCATTTTCTTTCACAACTTTTTTTTATATAGAATGGTCTCCTTCCTTTCGTACCGACTAATCCACCCGAGGGCATTACTGCCCCACGTAGCCTCCACAAGTTGGTCTAGGCTCCTTCGAACTCAGGACCTCAAGGGGAGCATACCCTTGAGACCCAAGCACCTGTTGGCAGAAGATTGAGAATCTATGTTCAGAATCTAGTTTTGATGATAACGAACATATATTTTGTTAGTAACAATTTTATTACTAATGGTTTCACTTAGTGTACAAATATTATAATATAAGCCTTATACAGGATTCATCAGAAAAAGAGTATAATGACTACATCATCAACTAGTTCAAATCTGGAAGAATATACGAGGAATCAAACATCCAGAAGATTGACGAAGCTACACATCATTAATCAGAAGTTCTGATTAAGAATACGTCAAACAAGCTGAAGTCAGCAAATCAGAAGCAAAAGAAGCAACAATGAAAAACAAGACCAATCAGATGAACAAGCAACATCAACGTTCACATACAACAAACACAAAATCGGAAAGTACATCAGAAGCTTCAAGGATTTAAACAGAAATATCAATATACATGAAGATCCATTACAACAAGAAGATCATATGTGAAAAATATAAGAAGTTCTGATAGAGTAACATAGTAACATACATAACGCAAACAACAACAAAGTCACTTGTGAACCAATGAAGAATCTACTGCTCAGCATACAAATTGAATAAAATACAAAGCGTAGAATAAACTGGGAAGTCGTTAGAAACATCATCATAAGAAAAACAGTTACAACATTTAAAAGGAACAACTCCCAAGGTTGATTGAAGAAGCAAGCCACGTGCAGCGTGTTGGAAAGACAAAGCTTAATACAAGAAACACGTCATCAACTGTAATCATCTTGTTGAAGATAAGGTTCTTCCAAGAACAACACTTTCATTAAAGTTTCAATTGAGATAAAGTATTCAAAGAAAATATTCAAACAAATCTCAACGGCTAGATTCCAACGGTAACACGTCAAGCTATATATATATATATATCAAACTTGAATGTGTGTCTATGGTACACCAAAAGTGAATCAAGTGAGTGTATCCACTATACATCTACATAATGCAATAAAAGAGAAATCTTGAGAGAAAGTCTGTAGAAGAGAAGCTGAGCATGAAAATATAAATGAAGAAATGTGAGATCATGCTTCAGAAGTTACATTAAGAGGAAACATACACGAAGTGTGTGATGAATCATTTGTGTTGAAATACACATCAGACGCCTATGATAAGAGTGAAAAAGGAAAACCTTTATGTTATGCATAATTCTCCAATGGAGATTAGAAGATATCCACGAATATTTGATCAAGCTTTAAATTGATCATATTGAAAGACGAAGGAAACTGAATACACTGAGTTGTTGCTCGAAGAGTGTTTTATGTTTACTAATGTTGATCAATGTGTCATCAGCTGTAACACGCTTAATGATTAGTGTTCAAGAAAAAGCTGAAGAACTATGCATAAGAAGCAATCAACATGAGAGCTGATGCTCCATATCCGCTTATGAAGATGAGGAGAAGATGGTCCTACAATAAGGAAATAATTTTAAGAGCCGAAGCTCTAATCTCCTTATTCAGACAAGAAAAGACCAATGCTGAAAGAAGCAATCCATACAAGAGTTGTTGCTCTTAATCTGCTTTCAGAAGAAGAAGAAGCATAAATTCAAGAAGCAACTAAAACAGAGTTGTTGCTCTAAATCTGCTTAGGAAGAAGAAGGTGAAGATCAATGAACAAGAAGCAACAAAGACAAGAGCTGCTGCTCTTAATCTGCTTTCAGAAGAAGATCTCATCCAGAAGTTCAAGAATAGAAGACTACAAGATTATGTATTATTCTTGTAATTAATTGTAAAACACATAGTTTTGTTTCTCGTAGTGTGTTATATCTTAGGAAAATTTTGAAAGATTGTTGGGGCACCAGAAGTGACTTCTAGTCAATGTGTCGTAAACATACGTATTGAGAATAGGAGACCATCTTCTTAAACAAGAAACACATCTTTAATCTCTAAAAGATAGATGAACGTTATATCCTGATGGGATCAATGAACGGTTCATCATCTATGGTTAGTCACATTAGTTGGTTGTGCTGGAGTCAATGGATGTTATATCTGTGGATCAGATCATTGAACAGTCTATTGCAGTTAGTCACGAGCATTTGGCTTGTGATGGGTTAGTCACAATAGGTAGCTGTGCAGGGAGTTAGTCACAACAGGTAGTTGTGCAGGCTACTAGATTGATGAACATTATATCCTGATGGAATCACTGAACGATTCAGTCATCTAGGGGTTAGTCACTCGCAGGTAGCTTTTGCAGGGTTTGTCACAGCAGTTGGCTGTGCACGTTGTTAGTCAAGACGGAGGATCATGCAGATGTAATCAAGTTTGGTTATAGTGGATTAAGTCCTTTGTTGAGAGGAAAATCACCTGAGGAAGGTGGACTAGAGGTATCCTTATTTAGAAGGTGAACCAGGATAAAAATGAACGTGTGTTTTATTTCTGCACATTTCATTTTAACTCAGAACCTTCACGCAGAAATATTCAGAACTGTACTGTGATAAGTCAGAAATTCTGATGATGCAAAGAAGTTAATAATGAACATCTCATTGGTTATGCAACTCCATTCCAAACATGCTTCCGCAACATCAAAAGCATATCCAAAAGATGACATACGGAAAGAAAGAAAAGAATTATAAGAAAGGGAATTAAATATTGATAAAGAACACAATTCAATCCCCCCTTTCTTGTGTTTTTATCCACCTTCAATTAGAATCAGAGCATGGCTCTATATTGATCTCAATATCAAACACTTAACCGTGTAGAGAGATCCAGAAGGAGAAACACCATAGTGAGTTAAAAACAAAGTCATATTCCAACACTCAGTACAATCAAAAGATATCAAGGCAAAGATCTCAAGAGTCTGTTCACATCATCAACACATCATAAGAAATTTTGTGGATCAACTTAAAAATTCCATAAGAAGCTCAAGACATCAAAAAGAAGTAAACATGCTCAAATGAAGACATTCAGAATCAGAAGATAAACAAGTATAGCTGACTCATGCCAAGTGATTATCTTTAATTCATCAGCATAAATTAAAGGAAGAAGACAAGATAGAACAAGATTTTAGAGACAAGATTCTGAAGCAAGGAAAGGCAGAACTTATTCTCATGAAGACTCTCTCTCAGAAGAAACTGGAAGAAAGGTTTATCATCTAGAACATTCATATCTTTCTAAAATTCTCTTTTTTTAATTTATTCTACTAACTTAAACACGAGCTTATTAATAATGAATATAAATCTCTTTTTCTTTCCTAATATTAGTTGTCATCTACTTTACTATTATTAGTCCTACTCTCCATGCACGTCAGAAGTCTACTCATTTCCCTCAATGGCATAGCTCAACCACCTCATTAACTCACCTGTCTCACATTTAATAATTCGATTTCTTTAGAGATATAAGTTCATACATCATAGCTCCTAAATAAGCCACCCCTTTCTTAGAATGCCTCCACTGACCTATCTAGGTAACCAAAATTTACTTGAAATAATCTCAGAATATCAAGTTGAAGTCTCATCTGTTGAAAACATTTTTGCATGTAGTCTACTGTAAAAAATGGACAAGATATCTCTCAATGCTCAAGAAACCTATCTATGAGAATCTTGTTAAAAATATCTGGAAACATGTCTCTCTTAACCTCGAGGATAACGCCATATCATCCTTCATATATGATATTCCAATTTCCATTAATTGTTTCTCTTTTGTTCTTGCAACCGGATGTCAGAATCTAGGGATTACTATTAACTCTTTTGAGACTTAGCTCATTAATCTTGAGATGTTGAGGACTCTTCATGATGTTTCCTTAAGATACAATCCCATTGATCCCGAAAATCTTCTAACCATATCAAAACATACTAAAATATTGTCTTCAGAATCTGGACTATGTGTAAACATTAAACTAACTGGGTTAAGAAAACAAAAGATCAGAAGTTTAAAGAAAAGCTAAGAAGTAACTCTGAAGTCATGAATAGGACATCCAACAAAACAGAAGTTCATTAACATCTCTCATCTGCAAAGACATGTAATTAATGAACATGTGTACATAACAACCTGAAAAGACAAATGTGATCAAGCTACTGAGACAAAAACTCTAGGAAACTATTCCAAACCTCGCAAAACACGCTACCCCTTCCTAAACGGTCAAATTCAATTAATGCTTGACAATAATTGTTTTAACTCACTATGTTTCTCTCATTTCCAATACACAGGAATGACTGTTATAAATTCAAATTTTTTTTTGCTCTGTCTATCTCATAAACATTTCCTATCTTATTAAATTTCACTAGTCTCTTTCTTTCATGGATCACCAACCTCGACTCATCATTATCAAAGAAAAATTCATGGGTTTGGCTGAACGTAACGAACTTCTCATGGAACTCTTGGGGACACAAGGATGGTTTCACTATGTTGTTCGCCTTCAAGGCTCTATTTTCCCAAATCTTGTGAAAACCTTCTGGATGAAGGCATCTGTTAGTGATGATAATCGCATTATCACGACCAACATCCAAGACATCCCTTTCACTATCACTGAAGAATCAATTGCTGAAACAATTGGTTATTTGCCTAATCTGTCTGCTGGCTACCTTGCTGCCTTTGACCATTAGAATGCCTCCAACACTATAAGTAGCAGAGATGTCAGACGCATTTTTAACAATGCCTAGTTCCTATCTCCTCCCAGATGAGTTTTGTTTAAGGTTGTTCTGACTAGCATAACACCTAGAGAACACTTTCATCACCTACTGACATACATAGATCATTTTCTGACTCACAGACTTGAAGGTGGTCGTCCACTGAATCTTCCGGCAATCATCTTCTGTCATCTTAAAGAATCTCTCACTGCCTTTGGATGTGGCCAAACTATTCACATTCCATATGGGAGAATTTTATCCGCTCTGTTTGAATCTGCTGAATTAGTTCAGATTATTCGCAATGCAGAGTGTGAGGACATTCTCATTGAAGAATAGTGTGGACCATTTCTTGCGTAGATGTCTATAGCTTTCTCTATTGTATTTTTTGGTTAAGTTATTATCTGCTTTAATTTATAATGAAAAGCTATGTTCTGTCTTCTGTTTAATTACTGGTTATGCTATCTATAAGTAAAACTTTGATCAATATAGGTCTATTTAACCAGAAGTAAATGTTTAAGAAGAATACATGAAGAACCAATAAGAAAGGAACATGTTTTTAGAAGTTCTAAGATAATGCATGCATACACAGCTAAATTTATCAATCTTCTAAAAAGCCAAAGAAGAAAGTATTTCAAGGGGAGCTATAAATCAGAAATTAATTCATAGGAATATCTAATTCAGAGGGAGACTACACATCTCAGGGGAAGAAATCATCTTAGTAAACCTAGTTTGTTCAACCCCATCTGACCCTCTTAAAAGCTTTTTGATTATGACAAAAAGGGGGAGAAAGAATAATAGATTTTGATGAATAAGTTGTTGAAAAATAAGTTGCTTGATTGAACATATAAAAGAGGATGAAATATACTTGCTTAATTATTGTCTTCTCATAAAATTGTTCCATCAAAATACATGGTTTTTGTCTTCATCAAAAAGGGGGAGACTGTTGGAACAGGATTGAGAATCTATTTTCAGAATCTGGTTTTGATGATAACGAACATATATTTTGTTAGTAGCAGTTTTATTACCAATGGTTTCACTTAGTGTGCATATATTATACTATAAGCCTTATACATGATTCATCAGAAAAAGAGTACAATGACTACATCAACAACTAGTTCAAATTTGGAAGAATATATGAGAAATCAAACATCCACAAGATTGGCGAAGCTACACATCATTCATCAGATGTTCTGATTAAGAATACGTCAAACAAGCCGAAGTCACCAGATCAGAAGCAATAGAAACAACAATGACCACTCAGAAGAACAAGCAACATCAACGTTCACATACAACAAGCACAGAATCAGAAAGTACATCAGAAGGTTCAAGGATTTAAATAGGAATATCAATATACATGAAGATCCGTTACAACAAGAAGATCATATGTGAAAAAGATCAGAAGTTTTGATAGAGTAACGCAGTGACATACAAAACGCAAATAACAACAGAGTCACTTGTGAACCAATGAAGAATCTACAGCTCAACATACAAATTGAATAAAATACAGTGCGTAGAATCAAATGGGAAGCCGTTAGAAACATCATCATAAGCAAAACGATTACAACATTTAAAAGGAATAACTCCTTAGGTTGATTGAAGAAGCAAGACAAATGCAGTGCGTTGGAAAGACAAAGTTTAACCAAAGAAACACGCCATCAACTGTAATTATCAAGTTAAAGATAAGGTTTTAGCAAGAACAACACTTGTCATTAAAGTTTCAATTGTGATAAAGCATTCAAAGCAAATATTCAAACAAATCTCAATGGCTAGATTCCAACAGTAACATGTCAAGCTATATATATATATATATATATATATATATATATATATATATATATATCAAACTTCAAAATTGAATGTGTGTCTATGGTACACCAAAAGTGAATCAAGTGAGTGTATCCACTATGCATCTACAGAGTGCAACAAAAGAGAAATCTTGAGAGAAAATCTGTAGAAGCGAAGATGAGTATTAAAACATAAATGAAGAAATGTGAGATCATGCTTCAGAAGTTACATCAAGAGGCAACATACACGAAGTGTGTGATGAATCAATTGTGTTGAAATACACATCAGATGCCTATGAGAAGAGTGAAAAAGGAAAACTTGCATGTTATGCAGAATGCTCCATTGAAGATTAGAAGGCATCCGCGAATATTTGATCAAGCTTTAAATTGACCATATTGAAAGCCAAAGAAAACTGAATACACTAAGTTATTGCTTGAAGAGTGTTTCATGTTTACTAATGTTGATCAATGTGTCATCAACTGTAACACGCTTCATGATCAGTATTCAAGAAAAAGATGAAGATCTACGCATAAGAAGGAATCAACATGAGATTTGACGCTCCATATCCGCTTATGAAGATAAGGAGAAAATGGTCTTACAAGAAGGAATTAATTTCAAGAGCTAAAGCTCTAATCTCCTTATTCAGACAAGAAAAGACCAATGCTGAAAGAAGCAATCCATACAAGAGCTGATGCTCTTAATCTGCTTTCAGAAGAAGAAAAAGAAGCACAAATTCAAGAAGCAACTAAAACAGAGTTGTTGCTCTAACACTGCATAGGAAGAAGAAGATGAAGATAAATGAACAAGAAGCAACCAATACAAGAGCTGCTGCTCATAATTTGCTTTCAGAAGAAGAAGATCTCATCCAGAAGTTCAAGAATAGAAGACTACAAGATTATGTATTATTCTTGATAATAATTGTAAAACACATAGAGTTGTTGCTCGTAGTGTGTTATATCTTAGGAAACTTCTGAAAGACTTTTTCGGCACCAGATCTGACTTCTAGTCATTGTGTCGTAAACATACGTATTGAGAATAGGAGACCATCTACTTAAATAAGAAGCACACAGGTAATCTTTGGAAGATAGATGAACGTGATATCCTGAAGGGATCACTGAATGGTTCATCATCTATGGTTAGTCACAACAGTTGGTGGTTTGGGAGTCAATGGATGTTATATATGTGGATCAGATCACTGAACCGTCCATTGCAGTTAGTCACGAGCAGTTGGCTTGTGCAGGGTTATTCACAGCAGGTAGCTGTGCAGGGAGTTAGTCACAACAGGTAGTTGTGCATGTTACTATATTGATGAACGTTATATCCGGATGGGATGATTGAACGGTTTTGTCATCTAGGGGGTTAGTCACTCGCGGGTAGCTTGTGCAGGGTTAGTCATAGCAGTTGGCTGTGCAGGTTGTTAGTTACAACAGAGGATCGTGCAGATGTAGTCAAGTTTGGTTATAGTGGATTAAGTCCTCTGTTGAAAGGAAAATCACCTGAGGAAGGTGGACTGGAGGTAGCCTTAGTCAGAAGGTGAACCAGGATAAAAATGAACGTGTTTTTTACTTTCTGCACATTTCATTTTAACTCAGAACCTTCACGCATAAATCTTTAGAACTATACTGATGATAAGTCAGGAGTTCTGATGATGCAAAGAAGTTAATAATTAACATCTCATTAGTTATGCAACTCCATTCCAAACATGCTTCCACAACATCAAAAGCATATCCAAAAGACGAGATACGAAAAGAAAGAAAAGAATCATAAGAAAGGGAATTAAATATTGATAAAGAACATAATTCAATCCCCCCTTTCTTGTGTTTTTATCCACCTTCAGCACCCTCTCGGGTTTTTTCTTTCACAACTTAACATAATTAATTAACCTATCAAAATTAATTATTTTTAAATAAATTTTCACACACTCTTTATTTATCACTAATATTTTATGATAATGAAAAAAAATCACAAAAGCATTATTTATTTTATATATTTTTATTAGTTTTAAAAGTGATACTTTTAAGTATTTTTAATACTTAAAAAAATAAAGTTTTCCTTTGATTTTTAAAAACCTAATCAATTTCAAATAATGTTATGAATAAAACTTAATTTCATTGGTCCTAATTAAGTGTAGATACTATTTCTTACCTTAATTAGTCTGTCTTTATCATTCAAAATTGTTTTACAAAACTCTTGATTAAATAGACACTCAGGGTTTTCAGTCAACAAAACCCTTCAAATCTTCAAAATCAAAACACTTTCACTCCTTCAATTTCAAATGGGCTTTTCCTTGACTATAAGTCCCATCCTTTTTACTTCATTCATTTTAAAAAATATTCAACTTTTTTAAAACATCTCTCAACTGTTTTACATAGATATTTAATCCATGGGCTTCTCCTTGAGTTGTAAGTTCCAATCACCATTCATCTTTTTTTCATAAATGTTACTGCATTGATTGGCATTTATGTTTGGCTAAAACATAGTAGCAGCAATATGTAATAGGATCTATAGAACTCGCAAATATAAACAAATACAGAACAGGTACAACAACAAGATGTTCTATGGAATGTTAAGACATGTTTTGTGACATAATATCTTATGTGACATTGCGCCTGCTGAAGCTGGAATGTGAAGATTCCAGATGTAATTAACAGATACAAAATATTCTATGGAATATTATGCAATCCTATGTGGCGCAGATTTAAAGGTCAAAAGAATCAAGTCAGAATATTGAAGGTTGTGTAGTTTCTAATTATGGACACAATTTAGGAAACTTATGATCCAAAGACCTTTCTTTTAGCAGATGATTTCTGCTGATTAGTAACAGCAAATATCGTTGTGATTTTAACCTAGTTTGTTAAGCAAGCCGAGTATTGAAAAGATGTAAACATTAGGGTTTGTTAAGGTAAACCACCCGAGTTACGGGATGGCTGCCATGTTCTTCTCAAAACCTGTATGTGAGACAAGTATTATTCTCACTCGAATCCTTTAAGTACGAGTTGAGAGATTTTTCTCTTGTTCAAAGCTGTTAAGCAAAGATCAAGTAAGTTTTTTTCTTGTTGATTTTTTAAGTAGCTGTTACAGGGTTGTAACAGTTAGGTATCACTAGGGAGTGAGAAGAGGTTCTCGTCTTAGATGGAGTTCTATGATAAAGGTTGCATTGGGTAGTGACTAGGTAAACCAAAGGTTGTTTATCTGTAAACCAGAGGTTGTTTGCATAAAATAGTACTACTAATAATGGAATATTCTTCTTGGCTTGGTAGCCCCCAGAGTAGGTGTTGTTGTACACCGAATTGGGTTAACAATTCTATTGTTCTTTTATTGTTTTCCTACACTGTTATTTGTACTCCTACCTTGTCTATTTTATAATGTCAGATCAGATGTCAAGACATCCTTATATGACATCTGAGTCTGCTATCACCAGAATTTTCAATTGGTATCACAACAGGCATCATGTCTGTCTCTGGATGAGATCCATGGGGGATAGTTTCTGGTTGTGTACAAGGTAGAAGATTGTTTGAACAAGGAGTGTTCATATTGTATGGTCCCTTGAAGTGGAGGATGGACCTATTTGTGGAAGACTAGACCAACCTGACCAGAGCCGTTGTATTGATCAATCATTATACACAGAGAAGAGTATTATCAAAAGCTTCATGCGGGAGTGAAGACTCTGATAAGGTAACCTCTATAATTAAGGAGTATGATCAGGATTTGATGTTTGGAGTTGGTTCTAGAATGTAGCTTGTTGAAGAAGCAATCAACTTATAGAGTTGATTGATTCTCAATCCCTATGTGTCATTGGGGAGCGAGCATTGTGAATTATATTGAAGAATGGCTATTTTCCGCTGCTTAGCCTCTGATACAAACCCTATATTAAAGAAGAATCCTAGGGTATTTAATAGAATGTATGGAAGAACATTATAGCTATAATTAAAGTGTCAAAGATACTTGAGTAATCTCTCAAGTCCACTCATAATGGCATGGTTTATTAGAGCTGATGAATGTCAACTGAACAATGATATTCATAATCATTTGCAAGTGTGAACCTTGAAGAGTTTCAAGGCTGGAGTGTTCCTAGAAGGAGGAACAGATGTCCTACTGGATGTTGGGACATTAGTACTGGTATGCAGCTACCAGTTGAAGAACAGATGTTCTAGTGCTAAACTAACCTAGTTTGTTAAGCAAGCCGAATATTGAAAAGATGTAAACATTAGGGTTTGTTAAGGTAGACCATCCAAGTTGTGGGATGGCTGCCATGTTCTTCTCAAAACCTGTTTGTGAGAGAAGTATTGTTCTCACTCGAATCCTTTAGGTAAGAGTTGAGAGATTTGTCTCTTGATCAAAGCTGTTAAGCAAAGATCAAGTAAGTTTTTTTGTTGTTGATTTTTTAAATAGTTGTTACAAGGTTGTAACACTTAGGTATCACTAGGGAGTGAGTAGATGTTCTCTTGTCTAAGATAGAGTTCTAAGATAAAGGTTGCATTAGGTAGTGAATAGGTAAACCAGTGGTTGTTTATCTATGAACCAGGGGTTGTTTACATAAAATAGTACTACTCATAGTTGAAACTTCTTCCTGGCTTGGTAGCTCCCAGCGTAGGTGTTGTTGTACACCAAACTGGGTTAACAATTCTATTGTGCTTTTATTGTTTTCCTGCACTGTTATTTGTACTCCTACCTTGTCTGTTTTATAATGCCAGATCAAATGTCAGGACATCCTTATATGACATCTGAGTCTGCTGTCACCAGAATTTTCAATAAACAATTAATTCATGGGCCTCTCCTTAAGATGTAAGTCCCAATCACTTTTCAATAAATCATGGGCCCCTCCTTGAGTTATACGTTCCATCCCGCTTTTGTTTTCTTAAATAAAACTTCCTTTCAACTATTTTTCATAAACAGTTAATCAATGGGCCTCTCCTTGAGCTGTAAGTCCCAAAACCTTTTTCTGTAAATATTTTTATTTGTTTTCAAAACATCTTTCAAAACATCCTTCAACTGTTTTTCATAAACATTTAATTTCTGAGACTCAGTCAAAGTATTAGTCCTAACACCTTTCTTTTATCTTCATATAATTCATAAAACATCTAAAAAACATTCATAAAACACTAAAAAACATTAAAAAAAACACTACTTTGAAAAATAATTGTTCATCATTTATTCACTGTATACTTGTTATAACTGTTATATTTCATCATATCTATTATACTTATTATATATTTGTCAAATATAAATTGTGTATGTATACTGCTTAGATATCTTTCACAGAAAACCTTAAGATAACAAAGCATAGGACTATGACTAGGATTGAGGATTACATCCCGGTGAAGCCTCTCCTAATTAGACAACAAAGCATAGGACTTTAGTGTTAATTTTGAATGCTAAGGAGATGAATTAGATCTTGTACTATATTTGATAAGTGGAATTAGTATAATCACAACTTACTCTCCAATAGAAATAATCAATGAAAACATAATTTTGTCTTTAAACTCTGTTAGTTTTGGAATATCATTTGATGGCTTGTGTTAGTCTTTCATGGCATGTGTTTATTAAAGTGATTTCAACTTTCAGATTTTCATTCATCAGTGAAGTTTCTAACAATGACTTCAATATATGATTTCAATAGAGGTACTAGGAAAATAAGATTAGAAATGCAGAAGCCAAGCACCTAGCCATTCACTTAGTTTTATCTAAAGTATGTTATAAATGTGGGTGTGCTTATAGTTATCAATTGATTTATATGGTTGTATGTAAAGACAAATAAATTACAATTCTTCCACATTTGTAAGTATTGAAAATTACTCACTCTAATGAGTTTAAGTAGTGTATTCATCTTGCTGATTTTTTGTTAGTGAATTGAAGTGTATTCATCTTGCTTTTTTTGTTGTTAGTGAATTGAAGAATTTACTCAATCATGTATCAGATTTAGGTATTGTATTACCAACCTATGTGAGTAGACTTTTCCATCCTTTCTCCGTCTGCAATCAATACATTTTTTTATAACTATAGTTCCACTGTAATTATCATTTTTTACTAGAAGAGTTAAAGATTTTAAATGGTTTAGACTATTTAGATTCATAATATAAATAGCCTCTTAGTTGACAATGAGACATCTACAATATTTACCCATAGTGTATCTGGTGTCAATATATCTTTTTTTTTTATCTCTATTATAAGAAGAAGAAATTTTTTAAGAGAAATAGCTAATCAATATTGGTTTTTCTTAAATATCAAAGGATCATACATCTCACGAACTTAACCGCTTGTCACTGAGTTTGTATCCAAATAGGAATAGATAATCCGCTTAGGGAATTAAAATTATAATAATCGATGATAGTAGGAACTAATTCAGTAGATTGGCTTAATTTATAATCACTTTTCCAAAACAGCTTATTTCAATAACTGCTTTTGATAATCACTTTTCGAACCTGAACCAAACCCCCCCCCCCCCCTCAATCGATTTTGCAACAGTTGATAATAAACAAGAATCCTTGTGATACGACTCGAGCCATTCTCACTATACTACCGTTTTCAAAATAACTCGTTTTTGATCCGCGCGCGACAGCGGATCAAATTGGCGCCGTTGCTGGGGATTCTTGTTATTATTAATCGTTTTTAGAGCCATAGGTTTAGTGTTATCACGTTTAGGCCGTTGTTTCCTCACGGTTTTGGCCAATTCGCGTTTAGAGTCGAAAAAATCGGTTTTTGGAAAAATTATGTTCGATTGTAAAACGTTTTAGCCTACTAGGAGCAGAAAAATCGTGCGATCAATACTCCCTTACTCTAGAAGAGTATGAGAAATCGACCCAAAATTGCTAAATTCCTCATTTATCTATTTTTAATTAATTATTTACTGTTTTGTCAGTTTCGAAATATTCCAAAAAAATTCCCAAAATTCGTATTTGTCTTAATTAGTTTAAATTTCGTGTTTTTATAATTTTTTAAATTTATTTTAATCGTTTTCCTTCTTTCTATTTGTTTCTGCCTGTATGAGACATAATTAGTATTTATGTGTTTGTTGAAACCATGGCTGAACAAAGAACTTTGACGCACTTGGCTATCCCTAATGTGAACTATAATGGTTTATGTATTGACTATCCTACAATTGATGCACCTTTTGAATTGGAATATGGTTTAACACATTTGTTGCCTAGGTTTAATAGTTTTGTAGGTAAGGAGCCGCATAAGCATCTGAAGGAATTTCAGGTTGTGTGCTCTGCACCTTCCGAACCTTCACTAGAGGATATTGTCAAACAAATGGTTGCAAATAATCTTCAGTATCAACAACAAATAGATTCTACTCTTCAGACTTTGCAAACACAGATTGGACATCATGCCACCTTGATGAATGCCATGCAGCAAGCTCAAGGATCAAACCAACAACCCATGAAAGAACATTCTATTTTTCAAATAGAGTTGCTTTCTGAAAATGTTGATGATACTTGTAATGATTTGCTTGAATCTGATTTTCCATCACTGTCTGATTTTGATGATGTTTACTCATGTTCTGATTGTATTAACACTAACATTTGTGTTGTATGTGTTGAGATTGATGCTGCCTTGCAGGGTAACATATTTACTACAGGTGAATTTACTATCGATGAAGTTGTTCATGCAGCTGATACTCTTGACATCCCGAATGCCCCAAGCACTCCTTCCATTGAGCAGCCACCTTCCCCCGAGCTGAAGCAACTTCTTTAAAACTTGAAATATGCTTATTTAGAGAGTAATAAAAAACTCTCGGTTATAATTTCTTCTAACCTTGATTTTGATCAAGAAAATAAGCTTTTGCAGGTTTTGAAGAAGCATAAGAAGGTGATTGGGTGGACATTGGCTGAGATTCCCGATATTAGCCCGTCCATGATTTTGCATAGGGTCTCAATTGAAGGGGAAGATGAAACAAAAGTAACGAGGCATCCCCTCAATATTTTGATCTCTGATGTTGTGGAAAAGAAGATCACGTGCCCATTCGACACTTTTATTTATCGAAGATTCTTCTTTGATCCTGGAATAAAAGGCGAAGGCACTAATAAAAATTTCAAGTTCTATGGACATTACCCAAAGCTACTCCATGAAAGCCCCACTTTGAAAGAAGAAAATGTAGAAGATATCTCTTTGGGAAAGGCTTCTTATGTGATCACCTATCCTCCTTGACTACTCGGGTGTGTTCTTTCCTCTCTCTCCTCTCTTTTATTTTATGTTTGTTTCTTTCATTGAGGACAATGCATGTTTTAAGTGTGGGGGAGGGAATCATTTATTTTATTTCTTTTTGTTCTTTGTTTTGTTTTCATCCAAAAAAAAATTTGCATTTTTGTTGAAAGTTTTAGACTATAGATTAATTTGAGGTTGGTTTGCGGAGACTTGGGAAAAATTCACAAGATCGGTATCGTTCTAACACCGCAAGTCTCCTGCATATGGAAATTGATTTGAATTTTTTATTATGTTTTAGCCTTAAATTCTCATTCTCTGACAGCTCTTGAGTAGTTTATTTTAGAAGTCGGCACCATCTCTCACACACTTTACGCAGGGAAGCCGATGAATATAAGTGAGTGTTCCGAAAAAAATTAGAAAAATAAAAAAGGAATGCACCTTCTAAGTTTGGTGACCCTCACCCGGTCACTTAACCCAACGGTTGTGGAACCTTCAAAAGTTGAAAATAAGACTCTTTGTTAGTTGGTTCAACGTGTCATACCCCAAATTTTGACCTAAGATACCACCTCATATCATTTGCATATACAACATTTGCATCTCTAACAAATTGCACAGCTTGTGTTTGCTACTTGTGACTTAGCAGGGTTTAAACAAGAAATCACTCATCAATACCAGTAACAATCAATTAGGGTTTTTGCTCCCTTCATCTCATATGAACTATCTTCATTAACAGTTAACATTTGGTCCTCAAAGGTTCATTTCAACAAGCTCAAAGGCTCTGAATCAACCAGATTAGGGTTTTGACTGAAAACACCATACTCTTGACTTTTGCTCAGGATTTGACCTAATGGCTTGGGACATGATCTCAAGACCCCAAGTACATCTTTTTTACCTAATCTATTGGCTCAAGACATCTTCTACACAAGGATTGATCAACAGTGAAATTTCAAATCATCAAATTAGGGTTTTGAACTATCAGGGACTGAAATCAGGGATCACATTTGGGAAACCCTAAAAAGCTCCAGGGAATCACTCAAAGGTTTCAATCATCTTTAAATAATCCATATGACAATATCCAATGGAAATTGTATCTCAATTCAAGATCCACAGTCATCAATTTCATCAGGTCGACAATTAGGGTTTTTGACCTAATTCACCTGAATAACTGACTTTTTAATCAGAACATGGTGCCACAACTTAAACCATGGTTCAAGGTCCTCCAATAACTCAATGTGATCCATTCATACCATTCATTTGGTGAGGATAGTCTGGTTCATTTGAAATCTCCAGAAACGCGATTCGTTTGAAAAAGTCAACTGTACAAGATCACCATTGACTTTTTGGAAATTTTGGTCAATCATGACTTTTGAAGTTTTAAATCATCAATATATGATATTTGAAGTCATTTGATCAAGGAAAATCAAGAAAATTAATCAAGAATCAAAAAGTCAAAAGTTTGACTTTCATACTTAGAAAATTTTCTAAGTGTTTTTCAATGGTTTTTTCCAAACTTTGGAAGGGAATAACTCAAAATTTCACCTACAAACTGAAAAACACTTCCAACATGAAAGTTGTAGATTTTTATCCAAGGAACAACTTTGTCACATAAATTATTTTACCAAAAGATCAACCATTTAAGAGATATGGAGCTTCAAAGTTGGTATCTTTTGAAAAATGCACTTAAAATCTCATTTTCTTCAAAGTTCATGGATCTTTTTCACCCATTTCCTTAAAGGTCTTGAAGAAACTTTCAACTAGGGTTTTTAAGTACATAACATGAGCTTTCCAAAATGTCCTAGATCATGAAAAAATATTAAGCATAGCTATGGTTTTGAATTTTGCCATTAGTGATCATTTCACTTGAAATTTCAAGTCCTTTTGCCAAAGTTATGAACCATTCTACCAAATGATGCAAGAAATGATACACATATGCAATAATTGGAAGATATTTTCTGGTTTGAGATTAGATAGGAAAGATATAAGAAGCTTGGAAGATTAACCATGGTTAAGTCATTTTAACCATTTGCATTTAATGTGAAAGTTTCCATTTTATCTCCAAATGCCAAATCACCATTCTATGATCAACTTGTATAGTCTTGCTATTCAGAATCCTTGGCCTATAAATAGAGGTCCAAACCTCATTCAAAATCACACCAAAACCTCACAAATTATAGGTTTTCTCTTTCTTTCTTGAATTGCAAGTTTCTTAAGTTCCAAAGAGGTCGAAATTTCAACCTCTAAACCCTTGAAGTTATGGCCAAAGTGATGGTTCTAACATCTCATAAACATCATATGGGATGTGTTTGATCCACTCACACACCCCAAAACACCTTAAAACTCAGAATCATCATCTCACCTCCATGTTTGCATAAAGTGAGCCTTAACATGCCAATTTTCATACCAAGCCATATCTGTCTAAACTAACCTTCTAAACATCATCCATATACTTCATATGAACTGTTCCAACCGTCATCCATGATCTGAAACACCAAAACCACCAAGCTTGATCCTCACATGAGCCATACTGCAGATCGGGTACCATAGATTGATCAAGAGGTTTCCAGTTCATTCCAATCATTCAAACATGTTCCCTAAGGTCCATTGAAGCTGTCCAGATCAAGAAACAACATCTGGAACCTCTCATTTGCAGAATTCGATTCTCAGTTTTGGCAATTTTAAGGTAAGCTCTGTTGAACTTCAAACTCCATCATATATGCATCATAAATGAAAAATTGAGTTGCCATCTTGTTTCTGCACTATCACTGATCAATAACCCTCAATCAATTTCATAATTCATCAATCATACACAATTTCAGATTGAATCATAGAATTAGGGTTCTTCGTGTGTATCGGAAAATTGATAGCTTTAGAGTGAAAATAAATGAAATTAAAGATCACCATCATGTTCCTTATGAAAAACCGAGTGAGATAGACTATCTACTCGATCAAAACAACTCAGTTTTCAGAAATTTCAAAATCAAGTTGGGGATGTGTTCTTGGCGCCATTTTTGTTCAGAAAATTCAAATGATTCGTTTTAAAATATAATTAAATAGAAGCGTGTTACTTACAAGCTGCGCGCGAAGCTCAGTTGGCAAGTGTTTTGGTTGGTGAGAGAGAGGGCGTGGGTTCAAACCCTTGTGAAGACAAACCATTTTTTTAACACTATTTTTCTTCATTTTTTACACAAACTTTAATTAATTAATTAACCAATCAAATTAATTCATTTTCATTTCATTTTTTGTACACTGTTTATTTAATATGTATATTTTATGAATATCCAAAAAAATCACAAAAAATAATATTTATTTGATATATTATTATTAAATCTAAAATGACATGTTTTTAAGTGTTTTTTTTATACATTAAATGTTGTTTTTATTTGATTTTTTAACCTAATCACTTGTGAATATTTTGTGATCAAACCCTAATCATCTAGGTATTAATTATGTATAATCTTTGTTTTTATCTTAATTAAGTTGATTTCTTTCAAAATTTCAAACCGTTTTAAAACAAACGATCACAGTTTTTCAAAACAAATAAACCTTTCTTTTTGATTTTCTTTTCAAAAAAACTCTTGATTAAATCTTTTTGATTGATCAAGTCATTTTCAAAAAACACTGGGCATCCCTTATGGTATAAGTCCCATTCCTTTGTATAAATTTAGGTTTTTCCTTGTATATACACCTATCTTTTTATACCGCGATCAATTTGATTTAAACCCTGGGATAACAAGATCAAAATTAGGGTTTTCTTTAAAATAAAACATGGGCCTCCACATAGGTATAAGTCCCATTCCCTTACATGAAATTAGGTATTTCATTGTACATACACCTTTTTGTACATACCTTGATCAATTTGATTTTTAACCTCGAATAACAAATCAAAAATGAAGGTTTTCTTTAAATCTTCCCAAAAATACCATTGGGCCTCCATGTAGGTATAAGTCCCAACCTCCCTTGTAAATACTTGTTTACATAGCTTTTGAATAAACTCAATGGGTCTCTCCCCAAGTATAAGTCCCGAGCCCCCGTGCATACAAACGGATCATCCTTACAGGTATATTTCCTTCATAAACTCCATTGTATACACACACTTTGTCATATATGTGCTTGTTCATATACTTGTTCATGTTTGTTCATACTTGTTCATGTGTTTGTTCATGTTATATATACTTGTTCAACTTAGTACAACACTAGGTTCCCCATAGCCTCCTATTGGGCTTCGTGCAAAGAATCTCCCTAGTTTAGGTTAGGACATAGAGTACGGTTTCCCGGTGAAATCGCTCTAAGAGCTCAAACCAACTATACCATGCCTCCTCTTGGGCTTCATACAAACGACTGTGCCTCCCATAGCCTCCTCTTGGGCTTACAATGCAAGGACCCTCGATTGTCCCTCCCATAGCCTCCTCTTGGGATTACAATACAAGGACCCTCGAATAGCCTCCTCTTGGGCTTCGTACAAGGACCCACGGGCTTCTTATAAGCATCCCCAATATCCAAAACAAATACCCTAGGAGATTAGACATTTATCATCTCTATGATAGGAGTATCTCATCTATATCATCACAATCAATCAATCAAACTTTTTTTTGCCACAAGGCTGGCTAATCAATCAAACCTTTTGCCACAAGGCTGGCTGATTAATCAAAGTTTTTGCCACAAGGCTGGCTTCGTCGAAACTTTTGCCACAAGGCTGGCTAATTAATCAAAACTTTTTGTCACAAGGCTGACTTATCAAAAGTTTTTGCCACAAGGCTGGCTAATCAAACTTGTTTTTGCCACAAGGCTGGCTAAACAAAAAAACATCTTTATCATTCTAAGCGCCATAAGTGGCACAGCCCAGGGCTTATAATGAAAAGATTTCAAACAAAATCAAACAGATGTATGTGATGATATAGATTAGATACATCGAACATTGAGATGACATTTGTCTCTTATCCTTTGCTTCCACTAGCATAAGTGGGAACTACGATTGCTCTGACTTTCTCAACATCCCTTTGAGAATACGTAGGCACAAGGTCATATCCTTGGCAAGCAAAACTTCTCCCTCAAACCATTCAAACCTTACCACCCTTAGACCCCGAGCTACAAATGCTCTGATTTCCTCTAAGGGATATGTATGTAGAGGATCCCGATGATCTTTGCGAGCATAATCAAACAAACACCTTAGGTCCCACCTATTTCACAAGAACCTCCACCATAACATAGAATGAAACAAACATAATAAAGAAACCTATAGAGTACTATAGATACGTTGGGTGCTAATACCTTCCCTTCATATAACCAACCCTCTTACCCGGAATCTCTCCCCCACTTTTGCATTGCTTTTAATTTTTATTATTTGCTTTGCATTTCTTTTAAGGTTATTGCAACTTTTTTCCTTTTCCTACTTTGGAAACAATAAAAAGTTTGGTCATGACAAAAACAAAAGAAAAATCATTTTCTTGAGCACTCGAGCCCAAAGAAGGCATCAGGTGTCTCATCCCCGATCGATTTTTCCCCGCGACAGAAAAATGGCGACTTCACTGGGGACAAAACTTTTTATTGTTTCCAAAGAAAGGGTTAATTCTAATTGTTGTGTTTTCATTTCATTCTTGTTACATGTGTGGTTCTTTGGTTCTGTTACTTGTGTGGTTCTGTTACAAGTGATACATTATGGACAAATCCTAACCCGGATTAAGTACACATAAGAATTAGGTGGAGGGTATAGTCATGTATGGCATACAAGGAGTTCAGTCCTTAAAAAGCTGGCATGAGAATCCTTCCGCTCAGTGGAGGTTCCTTGTTGGTAGTATATGTTTAGCAAGTTCAATTGCGAAGACATTATTGCTTTCGTTGAACTGTAGAAGTTGAGTTGGCTGTAGAACCCATAAACCATCCTGGCCTTATTAGGTTGTGGCGTAGAAACTATTCAGGTGAAGACTTGGATTAGTTGTCATGCGGAGAGCCACACTCAGACGAGTTTTTCTTGAGAATATTGCTAGCTCACAAGTTCAGTTGTGCAAGCCGGTAATATCCGAAAGAAAAATGTAGACTCTGACGTATCAGTAGAACATGTTGTGCAGGTGATTAAACCCTAGTACTATCCCATGTTTGGTTCTCTGACCTCATGCTTGTGACGCTGAACCTTTGAACCTGTGTGTACCATGTTTGTATTACCATGTTTGTAGAACTATGTTTGCACTACCATGTTTGCATTATCATATTTGCCTTAATATGTTTGTATATGTGGCATTCATGCATCCATGCATTCATACATTCATTGAAAATCCATCTTTTAAAAAAAATGATTTTTTCCGAAAAAATTTAGAGAATTTTCTTTGTAAACATTATAGGATTAAGTTATGGAGTGGGTAAAAAGGCATACCAAAAAGTACGGTTTCAAAGCGTCTAATGTGGAAAAGACTGAAAGAGTTAGCATCTTTTATACAAGATCCTTCCGACAAAATACCTTTCAATAGTTTGGAAGCCATTCCTAAGTCACAAGTCATTGCAGCAGGTATCCACTTGAAGAAATCTGAAGTAGAGAGCAATTGGACTACCAAAGGAAACCTTCCGGGTTTGACTTTGCAGTTTCTAATAATGAAAGCCTTTGATTTCATCGAAACTGGTAGCATGATAGCTTTTGAAGCTGTATTAGCCTTGCTCATCTATGGGTTGGTTCTGTTTCCCAATGTCAACGACTTTATTGATATCAACGCCATAAAGATCTTTCTGATTGGAAATCCTGTTCCAACTTTGCTTGGTGACATGTATTTCTCTATCCATCATAGGAATCGCCAAGGCGGTGGAATCATTGTATGTTGTGCACCTCTTTTGTTCAAATGGATTGTTTCACACTTACCTAAGTCTCCTATTTTCCCGGAAAACCGAGAAGGTTTGCGTTGACCTCGAAGACTTATGTCGCTTACTAATAATGATATCCATTGGTATACTCTGGCTCGCTGCGGTACAGAAACCATTGATAGTTCTGGAGAGTTCGCCAACGTACCCCTCATTGGTACACAAGGAGGAATTAACTACAATATGGTCCTAGCCCGACGGCAACTCGGGTATGCAAATCAGCTAAACCCATTGGTCTTCCTGTGGAATGTTACTTCTATCAAGAAGGGGAGGATCCTCAAGGGTTGAAAACAAGAATGGTAAGAGCTTTGTACGACGTCCGAAGGAAAGAAAAAGGTGGGGTAAGAAACTGCATTGCTACGGACGCCTACACCTGTTGGGTGAAGAAAAGAGCAAGGGAATTTCAAATGCCTTATGATTATGAAAAACCCATGTTCCCTGTGGTATCTCAACTACCCAATATTCCCATTGACACTATAGAAGAATACCAAGAGACTTTGGCTAAGATGAGGTTAGAAAAAGACGCTTGGGAAGAAAAGTTTCGTAAAACTAATGTGGAAAACAGAAAGTTGAAGAAATGAGTGAAAGATCACGAAGAAACTCTTTATTATCAAGATGGATGGCTCATGAGTAAAGATGAGAAGATCCGCCAGAAAGACGCCGCAATCAGGAGGTCCATCAAAGAAAGCAAGAAAAAGCTTAAAGGCTCGACAAGCAACGCTCCAATGCCTGACGATTGGAAGAATGTTGTTGACAAACTGAGGACCGAAAAGGCCGAGTTGAAAGCTTATTATGGGAAAGAAATCATGAAGCTCAAGCTGCATAACGCATTTGGTTCTTCGTCCGATGATGATGTTTAGGATTTGTTTAGCTTTTTATTTATCATTTGCTTCTGTAAGGAGCTACGCTCCAATATTGCAACATTGTCCCATTATTTCAATAAAAGAATAGTTTGTGTTCAAATGTTTGCAAGGAAATAATCTTTAAAATGTTTGAAAAATCATAAACTTCTTTTTGCATGCATCATTCTGCATATCGAGTCTGTTGTATAGAGTCTCATCTTTTGGATCTTTCTCCAATAGATCGTCAAGCTGTCGCGTCTCAAAGTTTCTCGGCCGCGCTCGCAATTAGATCACAGATACAATACTCGTTCGAGCAAAAGAAGAGTGATGGAAAACTTGGACCAAGAGAATATTGAGCTCCGTGGTACAGTGACCACCCTTCAAGAAAAGTTGGAAAGTCTCACTACTCTGGTTGACTCCTTAATGGCCGCACAGAATCAGCAGCCACCACCCAACAGTCAAGCAACGGTAATATCCGAGATCACTACTCCAGTTTCTACAGTTGCATTCAACATTCCATCTTTCTCCATGCCAGAAGGTTGGGGCACGCCTTTCAGCTTTGGTGCAGGTTTCCGCCATAATTTCTCTGGGATTCAAACAACCACAACTGAAGCGCCTGCTACACAAGGTTCAGTGTTCACTCCACATCAGGGGGTAACCTTCTCTCAAATCACTATGGCACTATCTCAACCCACTATGACAGTTCCGACCCCTACGGTTCACACAGTCCCTTATGGTGGCAATGAGATTTATCATGATCAAGATGATAGCACAAATCCGCGTAACCTTGTGGAAGATCTCCAAGAACAGTTTAACAAGATTCAGCTAGAAGTCAAGGCTATTCGTGGGAAAGATTTGTTTGGAAAGAATGCCCAGGAACTATGTTTGGTTCCCGCTGTACAAATACCAGCTAAATTCAAGGTCACTGACTTTGAGAAGTACAAAGGTAGTTCTTGTCCACGAAGCCATCTCGTGATGTATGCCAGAAAAATGTCTACTTAAGCAGATAATCATCAGTTGCTCATCCATTACTTTCAAGACAGTTTGACTGGTGCCGCACTGAAGTGGTACACAGGTTTGGATAGCACCAATATTCGGACTTTCAATGACCTAGGCGAGGCCTTTGTCCGATAATACAAATACAACTCGGATATGGCTCCAGACAGAGATCAGCTCTGATCCATGGCTCAGAAAGATCATGAAGCTTTCAAAGAATATGCCCAACGATGGAGAGAAACTACTGCTCAGATTAATCCACCGTTAAAAGAGAAAGAGATGACAAAGATCTTCTTGAATACTCTTGGCCCGTTTTATTATGAACGCATGATCGCTAGTGCTCCAAGTGATTTCACCGAAATGGTAAACATGGGGATGCGTTTAGAAGAAGGAGTCCGAACCGGACGTCTAACTAAAGAAAGTGGATCTTCAAGTGGAACCAAAAAGTTCGGAAGTGGTTTCCAAAAGAAGAAAGAACAAAGTGTTGACATGGTATCCCAAGGAAATCCAAGAGGAAACGTCAATCGTCGACAACAGGTTGCTGCTATTGCGCCAGTCGTTAATACAGCACCGAGTCCGGGATTTACCCTGCAGTTTCAACAACAACATCCTCGACAACAGGCTCAACAGTTTAACAATAATCAGAATCGTGTGCAAAGAGCTCCACAGTTCGATCCGATTCCAATGACCTACACAGAATTGTACCCTGCCTTGATTGAAAGAGGTCTTGTTTAAACTAAAGCACCACCACTAGTACCTGAGAAACTCCCATGGTGGTACAAAGCTGAGGTCTCATGCCCTTATCATCAAGGAGCACTTGGCCATGATCTTGAGCATTGCATAGCTTTGAAATACGAAGTTCGGAGGTTGGTTAGATCTAATCTCCTCTCTTTCAGAAATTTGAGTCCAAATGTGCAAGCAAATCCACTGCCCAATCATGGAGGGCATGCTGTAAACCTAATACGAGAAGGCCCTGGCCAATACCGAATCTACGATATCAATTTCTCAAGAGCAGGTTTGGTACAAATGCACGCCACTCTCTGTCAATGGCGTAATTTTCGCCAACATCATTACGGTTCCTGTAGCATATGTTGCGTAGATCCTCACGGATGTTCGATTGTGAGAAGAGATCTTCAAGTTTTGCTAGATGATGGTACTATTCAGATCTACAGAAATATGAATGAAGATGAAGTTAACATGATAGGATGTTATCCGCATGAGCTTTTAGTCTCAGATATCAACTCGGAAATGCCTAAAGTTAACGTCATCGTTCCTCGTTTCAACATGCCCGAGCGCATAGAAGTTACCTACAACAAGCCAAAGGTTCCTGTTGCTCCTTTGATCATTTGTCTACCTGGACCTGTTCCCTATGACTCTGACAAGGCAGTCCCCTGCAACTACAATGCAACAATGATAAATAATGGACAAGAAGTTGCCTTACCTACTCTTTCGTCTGTCGTAAACATCGCTGATGTAAGTCGAGTAACAAGAAGTGGACGTGTGTATACTCCACTACCTCCAAAGCAGCCTGTTGCTCCTGCAACCAAGCAAAATCCTGTCAATACACCAGTGGGGAATCCTGTGGAAACTCCTGTCAGTAATACAAACACTGATGTTGGCCAATCCAGTGGAACCAATGTCAATCCTGACTTTGATGAAATTTTGAAGCTTATCAAAAGAAGTGAATACAAGATTGTGGATCAGCTTATGCAGACTCCTTCAAAGATCTCAATACTTTCATTACTTTTAAACTCTGAAGCCCACAGGGAAGCCCTGATGAGAGTCTTAGATCAAGCTTTTGTAGATCATGATGTGACTGTTGACCACTTTGATGGGATAATAGCTAACATAATAGCTTGCAACAATTTAAGCTTCTGTGATGAAGAACTCCCCGAGGAGGGCATAAATCACAATCTTGCTCTGCACATTTCTATGAACTGTCAGTCAGACTCTTTGTCCAACGTGCTGGTAGACACCGGATCTTCCTTGAATGTGATGCCAAAGACGACTCTTGCTTGTTTGTCTTACCAAGGAATGCCTATGAAGTTCAGTGGTGTAGTAGTCAAAGCATTTGATGGATCGCGAAAATCTGTTATTGGCGAAGTCAACCTTCCCATGACAATTGGTCCACATACATTTCAAATCACCTTCCAAGTCATGGACATTCAAGCTGCTTATAGCTGTCTGTTAGGACGACCATGGATCCATGAAGCAGGGGCAGTAACTTCTACGCTCCATCAAAAGTTAAAATTTGTAACAATAGGAAAATTTGTAACAATAAGTGGGGAGCAAGTCTTGATGGTGAGCCACTTATCCACTTTCTCTTTCATTGGCGCTGATAATGTGGAAGGAACGCAGTTCCAAGGTCTCTCTTTAGAAGACGAATATTCCAAAAAGAAAGCATCAATCTCTTCTTACAAAGAGGCAGTGAAAGTAGTGAAAGATGGAACTACCACTGGCTGGGGGCAAGTTGTGATCCATACCAAGAATGAAACCAGAGCAGGGCTCGGATGTTCACCAATGTTCTCAAATGGCACCAAGAAGGATGAAACCCTTCGTCCGATCAAAGAAAGATTCATTAGTGGAGGATTCCTTAACCCAATTCCTCAAGAGGTTAATGTCCTTATCGAAGAATGCATCGAAGAAGGTCTACCTGATACTGAAGAAGAATGGAAATGTTATCTCAATGTCTCGGGATATCCATCTCAGGAAGAACAGTATGCACCGTTCCATCCTCCTTCAGAAAAATCTAAAGGCAAAGAAACTGAGCCTGTTCCTGCAGAGATCTGGGACACCTTGGGACAACCAAGTAGCAAATATGATTATATGGTAAAATATACTGCACCTGAAAGTTCAAAGATTGCGATTGAAGATATCCAACCAATGGGATGGGGAGATTCCTTTGAATATAATAGTCAACAGGAAGAGGCTTATCAACCCTCTCAATTTTCTCAGCAGCCTGAAATTACTGAAGATTTCGGATTCAACGCATCTACCAAGATTTATAACCCTGAAGATGGTTAGTATCACATAAACGCCATTTTTAAAGATGAAGGGGAAGATGGCCCCGCAGTTGACTCGGAAAGTGTCTCTGACAATGAGTCTCTTCATCCTGAAGACTGGGAAATACATCCTGAAAATTCTGAAGATTGTGACTCATCATATGCTCTTCAAGAAGTAGAAGAAGACCGTTTCAACTCCACAAAGAACAAAGGTGACAAACCAGGACCTTCAAATCCTGCTCGACCAGCGGTCAATGTCAATACAGAAGAAGATTCTGAGAAGAATTTTCCTGAATACATAATACACATAGGAGTTTGTTGCTACTGGAAAGCTGTCGATGTTCCGAATGTTGTTCGCCGCTCAAAGTAATCAGCTCGCTGTTATTTTGACCTCCTGCCTGGCCCAAAGTAGAGAGATGTTTTATAGGGCTTTGCTTTTAAATGTTTTGCCCAAATAAGTTTGTGTATAGGGCTTTGTTTTAAAAGTTTCCCTCTTTGTCCTGCCCAAGACAAATGAGTTTGTGTTTAGGGCTTTGTTTCAAAAATGAATCATAAATAAAGTGTCATTTTGAATTCCCTACATTATATGTTTTATTTTTTGCTTTTTTCTGGATATGGTAATCCTAAAAAACCCAAAAAAAAAACTTTTTCAATAATCTGCATACACTATTGCATTCACAGTTTTTTCTGAAACAAGCATAAATCATATGTGCAGATTAACTATAGTAAACCCATTGAATGCAATAACCCTATGCCCTCTCCCAACTTTGAGTTTCCTGTGTTCGAAGCCAAAGAAGAGGAAGAAGAGGAGATCCCGGACGAGATCTCTCGATTACTTAAGCACGAGGAAAGAGCCATTCTGCCTCACAAAGACCCTTTAGAAAAGATCAACTTGGGTTCTGAAGAAGACAAAAAAGAAGTGACCATTGGATCGCTGCTTGATACTGATATCAAGAGTAAGTTGATAAATCTTCTCAAAGAATATGTTGGCGTGTTTGCTTGGTCCTACCAAGACATGCCTGGGTTGGATACCAATATTGTTCAGCATTACTTACCATTGAAGCCAGAATGTCCGCCGGTTAAGCAGAAATTGCGAAGGACTCACCCTGATATGGCTAACAAAATCAAAGTGGAAGTTCAAAAACAGCTCGACGCAGGTTTTCTAGTCACTTCCGAATATCCTCAATGGTTGGCTAACATAGTGCCAGTTCCGAAGAAAGATGGAAAAGTCAGAATGTATGTTGACTACCGTGACTTGAGCAAGGCCAGTCCCAAAGATGACTTTCCATTACCACATATCGACATGCTGGTCGATAACACCGCTAAGTTCAGTGTCTTTTCCTTCATGGACGGGTTCTCCGGTTATAATTAGATCAATATGGCTCCTGAAGACATGGAGAAGAAATCTTTCATCACCCCATGGGGTACCTTTTGCTACAAAGTGATGCCGTTTGGATTAAAGAATGCAGGCGCAACTTACCAAAGGGCAATGACTACTCTCTTTCATGACATGATGCATAAAGAAATTGAAGTTTATGTGGACGACATGATAGCCAAGTCCAGCACAGAAGAAGAACATATTGAATACCTTTTGAAGTTGTTTCAACGACTAAGGAAATATCAGCTTCGCTTGAATCCTAACAAATGTACTTTTGGGGTTAGATCTGGAAAACTCTTGGGTTTCATTGTCAGCCAAAGAGGTATTGAAGTAGATCCCGATAAAGTCAGAGCTATTTAAGAGATGCCTGCACCAAAAACTGAAAAGCAAGTAAGAGGATTTCTCGGATGATTGAACTATATCTCCAGATTTATCTCTCAAATGACTGCTACTTGTGGGCCAATTTTCAAGCTTCTCCGCAAAGATCAAGGGGTTGTATGGACTGAAGATTGCCAGAAAGCGTTCGACAGTATCAAGGAATACCTGTTAGAACCGCCAATATTGATTCCTCCGGTTGAAGGAAGACCACTAATCATGTACCTTACCGTGTTGGAAGAATCCATGGGTTGTGTGCTTGGACAGCAAGATGAAACCAGTAAGAAGGAGAATGTCATTTATTACTTGAGTAAGAAATTCACAGATTGTGAGTCTCGTTACTCCATGCTCGAAAAAACATGTTGTGCTTTGGCTTGGGCTTCAAAACGTCTCCGCCAATACATGATCAACAATACTACTTGGTTACTCTCCAAAATGGATCCGATCAAGTATGTCTTTGAAAAGCCTGCCTTAACAGGAAGGATTGCCCGATGGCAAATGCTGTTATCCGAATATGACATCGAATACCGTGCTCAAAAAGAGGTTAAAGGAAGCATTCTCGCCGATCACTTGGCGCATCAACCAATTAATGAATATCAATCTCTCAAATTTGACTTTCCTGATGAAGATGTCATGTACTTGAAGATGAAAGATTACGACGAACCATTACCAGAAGAAGGTCCTGATCCTGGATCAAGATGGGGCCTAATTTTTGACGGAGCAGTTAACGCTTTTGGCAATGGAATTGGGGCAGTCATCATCACTCCCAAGGGTACTCATACCCCGTTCTCTGCCAGATTGCTATTTGATTGTACCAACAACGTCGCAAAATATGAAGCTTGTATCATGGGTCTCGAAGAAGCCATTGACTTAAGGATCAAGATCCTCGACATATATGGAGATTCAGCCCTTGTGATCAACCAAATCAAAGACAAATGGGAAACTTACCACCCTGGCTTGATTCCTTACAGAGATTATGCAAGACGTCTGTTGACTTTCTTCAACAAGGTTGAATTGCATCATATACCTCGAGATCAGAATCGAATGGCAGACGCCTTGGCTACTCTATCTTCCATGTTCAAAGTCAGTCATTGGAATGATATGCCTAAAGTCAGAATTATGCGCCTTGAAAGGTCCGCCTATGTGTTTGCAACTGAAGCAGTCATTGAAGATAAACCGTGGTTTCACGATATCAAACGCTTCCTTCAAACTCAAGAGTACCCGCTTGGGGCATCAAACAAAGATAAGAAAACTCTAAGGAGGCTTTCTGGCAGTTTCTTCCTGAACGAAGATGTGCTATACAAAAGAAATTTCGACATGGTTTTGCTCAGATGCGTGGATAGACACGAAGCAGACATGTTAATGCATGAAGTGCATGAAAGGTCCTTTGGAACTCATTCAAATGGGCATGCAATGTCCAAGAAGATCTTAAGAGCAGGATACTATTGGTTGACAATGGAATCTGACTGTTATAAACACGTGAAGAGATGTCACAAGTGCCAGATCTATGCAGATAAAATCCACGTGCCACCGACTCTACTCAACGTTCTCTCATCTCCATGGCCTTTCTCCATGTGGGGTATCGACATGATTGGAATGATCAAACCGAAAGCTTCAAACGGTCATCGTTTCATCTTAGTGGATATTGATTACTTCACCAAATGGGTCGAAGCAGCATCTTACGCCAATGTTACAAGACAAGTGGTTGTGAGGTTTATCAAGAATAACATCATTTGCCGATATGGTGTTCCCAGCAAGATCATTACTGACAATGGTTCAAACTTGAACAACAAAATGATGAAGGAATTATGTGGACCTCCGTTTTTATTCGGGCCATACCTCTGTTCAGGAGAGATACGTGAACTGACTCTTTTTATCGCTTAATGCTTTCGCATTTTTGAAAATTCACAGAGTCGCCACCGACCTTTTATTTTATCCAATTAAGGAAAGGTTTATAAAAGAAACAGAAAAAAGACCTTTAAGAAATTCTGGGTAAGGGGGTAGGTTATACAAAGGGAAGGTGTTAGCACCCTTTGTATCCATGGTTATCCATGGGCTCTTAAGTTTGCTTAGCTCACTTGTTTTTCGATTACTTTTAAATTGCTTTAGAATGCTCATATGTGGTTTCAAATACCTTTGTAAATTGAATTTTGTAATGATCCGTGTGCGGATGTATACAAAATGCTTGTTTATCTTTCGAAAGATGTTTTGAAAAGAACGTTAACTTTGTAATGATCCGTGTTTGGATATATACAAAATATTGTCTTTTTGGAAAGTTTTGTTTTGAAAAACAACAATATATGAGAATTTTGTTTGTTTTGATTTGAGCAAGCAAACTAGGAGGTCTACCCTGAGTTGTAAGGTCTTTATCCTATTTCCTTTAAAAATCTATCCTTTCACCGGATACAAACAAAAGGTTCGATTTTGTACTCGAAACAGTAGAATTTTGACTTTGATTTTGAAAAGAATGAGAAGGGATTACCTTAAGAGGTGCAAGTGTGATTGTGATTGGATTCAGATATTTTATCTTTGAAGTTAGTGATCTAACGGTTCAATTTTATCTTTGACATACACGCAGTTTATATTTGCTGGAAATTAAAATGCGGAAATGTAAAGTGCGGAAAGTAAATCTACGCTATTACATCGATTGCGCAGGAAATGTAAACTAGCCTATTTACATGAATTTGACATCCTATACATTTATCTAGGAATTTAAATTGCAAGAAAAATAAAAGGCATGTTTTTGGATTTTTTATGATTTATTTTAATTATAATTAATGTATGATTAATTAAATCAAAATGAAAAAAAAAGATGAAAATAGATTTAAACCCAGAAATTAAGTTTAAAATATGTACAAAATATTTGTTAATTAATTTTAAAACAAAACTATTTTTTTTGGAATTTTTGAAATTGATTTGAAATTGATTTGAAATTGATTAAGCTAATTAAAACATAATTATGCAAATAATTACACAAATAATTAAAACTTAAAGAGAAAATTATTCAAAATATGTACAAAATTAGTTTATAATATATAAACAATATTTAACATTAAGAACAATTTTTTTTATGATTTTTGGATTGGTTAGAATAATTAAGAAGCAAATATATAAATATATACTAATTAATTATGCAAAATATTGAAATTTTGAAGAAAAATAAAATATTTTTATTTCAGAAAATAATATATTATTTTAGAAGTCTAAAAATATTTTTTGTGTATTTTTTGGATTTTTTAAACTATTTTTAATTAATTTTTGCAAAGAAATTAAAATAGAAATAAAAAATAAAAGGATACTGATCAGATGTGGAAATTTAATGAAGGAACATGATGCAGCTGCATGATCCGGCGCGTTGGATTGGATGGATAGTGGATCAGATGGTTCAGATTTTGAGGCGCATGGCACTCAGTGTACCTGCAAAACACTTGATTAGTGGGAAATTTAAAAAAACTGCGCGCGCGTGCCAGCCAATAGGAGGAGGACACGCATCATCTTCAACCTCCAGACGCCACTTTCAACAGCGCTTTTATGCAAAAGCGCTATAATTGATGAACCCTAATTCTGCAAAATAACGAATAGGGGTAAATAGGCATAGAAATCAGGCGCGATGGTACTATTCAACTAGTCTTGTTCCACTAAATGTAACTATGCCCTTAATTTGCTTTAATTTTGGCCCTAATGAAGAACCCTAATTTTGAGCTAAGAAAACCCTAAAATGGTATATGCTACAAACAGCCATTAAAATCCAATTGAAGCTCCAGAAACGACCAGAGCTTCAAACCAAACACAATTATGCATCTACATCTTGTTAAATATGCGTGTGTTATGAGATATAAGTTGGTTTTAGTTTGAACAAACCGTGGCCTATATAGCTCGATTCAATGAGGTTTAAGACTTGGAAATGATTGGAATTGTTTCAGTGAAGCTCAGAGATGATGTTTGAATGTTTATTTTGTATTGAAATTGACTGAAACTTAAAATTCGAATTTCAAGTTTCTTTGAAAATTACAAGTTGTTACAAGAGTGCTATGTGCTTATGAATGCTACTGAATTCGTCCTCCATGTGTTACTAAAGTATGCTAGCCTATTTATAAGCATTGAAGTGCTTAGAATTGAAGCTAAGAAGCATCTAGTTGCCTTTGTGGAATTCTTGATTTTTTTATATTAAAAAGCTTTGAATTATTGACCAAGTCTTCTTCTCTTCAATGCACTTGCCTTGCTCTTCAATTCTCTGCAGAAAAATGAAGATTCCTTGGGTGAGTCATGCTTAGATTGTAAGCTAACCATTATCCATTCATTTATCCTTTTAATTTAATCTTAAAATAAGATAAAATCAAGCAAAAAATGAATAAAAATGGTATGGGCCTTGTCTTGGTCGTGGGAGGCCCATAATAACATGGCATACATGTTTGAACCATGAAAACTTGGCCCCATTTGGAAAAAATGCATTTTTGAGCAATGTTGGTTTTATGCATTTTCCAAAATTTAGCCAACTTCAACAAGGTGTAAATCCCTCAATTTTTGTCATATGAAGGAGATCTTTCACTTTGTGGAAACCTCAAAGAGTCCTCTAACCAATGCCTTTGGTCTCATGTCAAAATGATTTTTGATACTCCTTGTGTGTCCTTTTGAAAAAAGTGTCTTTTTGTTGACTTTGAAAATGACCTGTAATGTCTTTGATCATATTTTTCAAATGGTGAATGCAATGACCATGGGATCAATTGCATTTGAAAGATAATTGAATTTCCTTCAAAATGAGCTTTGGTTTAAATTTTTTGGATGAAGGATGAGAGAGTTATGACCAGTCAAAGTTGAGTTGACTTTTCAGGTAAAAACCCTAATTTTGAATCTTAGGGTTTTGTTGATTTTTGATCTTTCCTTGATGAATTATGATCATCCAATGATCAAATGATGAATCCTTTGACAAAATATGGATTTTGACAAAAAATTTCATTTTTGACTGTCTGTTGACTTTTTTGGTCAAACGGGTCGTCTGTTGACTGTTTGAGCTGCTGACGGTGCGTCTGAGTGAATTGAAGTTTGAAAATTTGTATGATGGTACTTTGAGATATATGGATGTGCATGAAATCCATTTGAGGTCTCAAAAACTTGTTTCTCCTGTAAAAACAAGAAAACCCTAGTCAGGGACTGTTTATGTAGGAGACAGTTAAACGTACCTGATTTTTGTGCAGTGTTGAGTCTTTGCTAATCGCGTGATATTCAGAAGACTTCTAGAACAAAAATCTTGGAATTTTGAATTGTGAAAGATTGATTTGATTGATGGTACAAAACACTAAGAATTGTACTGCCAGCAGTTTGGCTGTCAACTGACTGTCCAGGTATTGATGTAGCAGTTAGAGTGAAAAATCAACAGTCAAAGTTAATTTTCTTTTTTTGTTGTTTTTGCTTTTGTTTTATGTGAAAAATGAAAGTTTATTTACATGACTTGTTAAAAAACACAGACATAATAAATAACTAATATTTACTGTATGCGGGCAAAATTACCGATAATAACCCTGAAAATCATTTAATGCACAGAAAAATGAATATTTGACTGGCAGAAAACACATAAAATATTATCTGAGTAATTAAGCAATATTATGACAAATAGTACAATATTTAATACTGACAGTACAAATATTACATACTATATTGAACAGTACGACGAATAAACGGTACATTTAAGAAATACGGCAAATCTTAAAAATGACGATTGATAACCCATGCTACAAATAGTAACATGTAGATGATTGGGAGCATAAGCATCCCAGGTCCACAGTGTTCCGGGCTATGTAGACAGAAGAAAGACATGATCACCGTAGCAATGGTGATGACCATAAGAAAACACGTTTCCCACCGCTTCGCCATTTTGTCGGGGAAGAAGAAAGGATGGATTATGAAGTGGAAATTTGAGAGATGAATTAGAATTTGATGTGAGATTTTATGGAAGAAAATGGGAGGTATTTATAGAATGGAAAGAAGGATAGAGACGTTGGGGAATGATGTGATTCCGTACAAAAGGAAAATTTGAGTGGAAGTAAGATTTGAAAGAAAGTGTATGATAGTGTTTGGAAAAAGAGAGATGTGGAGAATAAAGTTAGGATTTGATTTTTTGAAAAAGAGATTTGAAAAGATTTTTTGAAAATAATGGAATATAGTACAAAAATTAGTGGGAAACAAAAGATAATAATAATCTACTTGTTACCAGTACAGTCTGAGTTTCCTGATTCTGCGCCTGCAAAAAGATTTAACTCTGTACCAATTGTGTCAGTACTATTTATCTATAAATAAATAAATAGCATGTGTGAAGTAATAAACAGCATTTGGCGTTTGCGTAAGAATAAATTCAACTGCAAGCCAAATTACTGTATAAGAAAAATTCTAAAAACTAAGTATTTCATATATCAGGATCTTTGTTGAAATAAAAATCCATGATTATATGAGACTTTTAATTTTCAGATTGGAGTTTTCTTGAAAAATGATGCGGGCAAATTTTGGGGTATAACATTTGCCCCTATTCAATCTTCTTAAACCTGAAGAGATTGTCTGAAATCTGAAGGTAGAAGATGATTGAATATTTAGATGCCCTGAAAATTTGCACTTACCTTGATCAGAAGAGATGTTGGAAGTTGCATTTGAATGTCGTCTGTGAAATGTTGTTGGCAGATTGACACATTACCTGAGATGGGCTTTCAGATGCCACCTGGTGAATGGGTTGATGGTTTGTTCATCAGAATGAATCCATTGATTATATCTTGATGAAGGATTTGAAAGGCTTTGTGTTGACTGTTTCGGAACCGTCCAAGGTTACCGCTTTAAGTCTTGGAAGATAATCGTTACGGAACTTGTCCAAAGTTTTTTCCGATTTAGATTTTGGAAGTTGATCATTGTGGAACCGTCTGAGGTATCAGCTTTATATCTTTAATGGCAGATCGTTCTGGAACCGTCTGAGGTATCGCTTTAGATCTTCGATAGTAGATCGTTCTGGAACCGTCTGAGGTATCGCTTTAGATCTTTGATGCTAGATCGTTCTGGAACCGTCTGAGGTATCGCTTTAGATCTGCAATGTTAGATCGTTTTGGAACCGTCTGAGGTATCGCTTTAGATCTGTGATGCCTGTTTTTGAGTTGGTTAGTGATCAGAATGAATCTTCGGCTTGATTATATCTGAGAGAACCGTTCATGGAATTCAGGTGAACACTGCATGTGATTGAGAACATCTTTGTCGAAGATATCCGTCTGCCTGAAAAATCAAGTTAGTGATATGCAATGTTTATGATGCATGTAATGCGAGATATTCTCGAGCTAAAGGAGAAATATGCATGTTATGTTGTGTATGAATATGCGTATGAATATGCGCATGATGCATGATGTATGATGTATGAATATGATGTATGAATGTGAATATGTGATGTATGAATGTGAGATGTCAAGCTTCTATTTGGGAAAATAAATTTCCGCCAGTCATCTGGATATGACTATATTGTGATCGTTGATGATCTTTTGTCTTGTTTGAGTACCCTCGGCTGGGGAAATTCTTTGAGAACCCTGGTACTCTGTTGAAGGATCTTTGAATATCACTTGGGAATGAAAGGTAGCTGGAAGTTCTGATGCCCTTTCAAATGGGAATGAGGAAGATGCATAATCCTCCGATGCACTATCTGACCAAGTCCGGGTGCGGGGATCACACCTTCTGAAGATAGTAATCTGGAACAACCCTGCTGGGGGATAAGACTTCTTTTGAAGAGAAAATCTTTTTGAGGAATTTGCTGAGAAATGCGTTTCTCTTGGGGATTTTCTTCTGATGGGATGATGTCCAGATAATTGGGACATTTCCTGAATGCTATTCCTGTTTTTCCTGGTAAACATCAATCATATTCAAATGCACATGTTCATTCAAAATTATCATTGGGACGTTTACGTATTTAAAACAGAAAAAGTGAAAATAGTGATTTTTGAGCCTAAGCTGCATTGATTTTTGAAAAAGAGCCATGATAGGCTGGTTAGCACAGGGAGACAACAATCCTAGAAGTAGGAAATTGTCAGAAAGTTTTGGAAAATATTTATAAAGATAAATAGCTATGTGAAAACGATCCAGTCAAGTTTCAACTCTGCTATTGCCAATCTGTCTTCGAGCATCTCATCCCTCACTTGTTGGAAGAAAGTGATTGGACTGATCGGTGTCTTTGAGGTGTTGAATCTTGATGGTGAGTAGGCAGCTGAACGGAACACAGTTGTATGCTTCATTCCCTAACTTTTGCCTAGGCTGCCCTTTCAGGTTTTCAGCCTACCGGGATAGTATTTGTTTAGTCTCTAATTTTTGCCTGGACCGCCCTTTCGGGTTTTCAATCCACCGAGACGCTCATTTTTTTTGCCTAAGTTGCCCTTTCAGGTTTTCAACTTAGCGAGCTGTTTTTTTCTTTTTAAGCGAAGTATTTTTTGACTATGTCAGCATTCACAGGGTGTGGGAAATCCTCGCCATCCATGGTGGTAAGCAACATGGCGCCGCCGGAGAATATTTTCTTGATTATGAATGGTCCCTCGTAGGTGGGAGTCCATTTGCCTCTGGGATCACCTTGTGGTAAGATGATGCGTTTGACAACCAAGCCACCAGTTTGGTATGCTTGACTTTTGACTTTTTTGTTTGAAGGCTTTGATCATACGCTTTTGGTATAGCTGACCATGACAAATAGCTGCGAGCCTTTTCTCATCAATCAAGTTTATCTGGTCCAACCGTGTTTGAATCCAATCGTCTTCGTCTAGATTGGCTTCTTTCATAATCCTTAGGGAAGGAATCTGAATTTCAATTGGAAGAACTGCCTCCATACCATAGACTAAGGAGAATGGAGTTGCCCCTGTTGAAGTACGCGCAGATGTGCGATAACCATGAAGAGCAAAAGGTAACATCTCATGCCAGTCTTTGTAGGTTACTGTCATTTTTTGTATGATTTTCTTGATGTTCTTGTTGGCAGCTTCCACCGCGCCGTTCATCTTTGGTCGATATGGAGAAGAATTATGATGTTTGATCTTGAACTGTGTGCAAAGTTCAGTAATCATTCTGTTGTTTAGATTTAAGCCATTGTCCGTGATAATCCGTTCAGGGATGCCGTACCGACAAATGAGATTGTATTTGATGAACCGGGCCACCACATTCTTGGTAACAGAAGCAAATGAAGCTGCTTCTACCCACTTTGTGAAGTAGTCAATAGCGACCAGGATAAAGCGATGTCCGTTGGAGGCAGTAGGTTTGATTTCTCCAATCATATCAATACCCCACATTGCAAAAGGCCAAGGAGCCGTCAGGACGCTTAATGGAACTGGAGGTACATGTACTTTGTCAGCGTATATCTGGCATTTGTGACATGTTCGGGAGTGATGATGGCAGTCTGTTTCCATGGTAGACCAGTAATAACCTGCTCTCAGGATCTTTTTAGCCATTGTATGTCCACTGGAATGAGTACCGAAGGTACCATTGTGTATTTCTTCCATGATCTGTTCCGCTTCCTTCTTGTTTACACAGCGAAGTAAAGTCGAGTCATGGTTGCGTTTGTATAAGGTTCCATTGCTTAGAAAGAATTTGGCAGCAAATCTCCTTAGAAACTTTCTGTCATTAATGGATGCCCCTTCAGGGTACTCCTGAGCTTCGAGATATCTTTTTACTTCATGGAACCATGGTTTTTCCTCGGTCCCCTCGGTATTGATCTCATTGCAATAGGATGGTATATCTTGCCTGTAAATGGTGATCATAGGCGCCTCGTTGTCCCACCTGACTTTGAACATGGATGACATGGTAGCTAAAGCATCAGCTAGTTGATTTTCCTCGCGTGGGATGTGTTCGAAAGTGATTTCTTCGAAGTAAGGAATCAAACTCAGCACATATTCTTTGTAAGGAATTAGATTCGGGTGCTTCGTGTCCCATTCCCCTTTGATTTGGTAGATTACCAAGGCCGAGTCTCCGTAGACTTCCAGGAATTTGATTCTTAGATCGATTGCAGCTTTAAGACCCAGAATACATGCTTCATATTCGGCTATATTGTTAGTGCAATTGAAGCATAATCTGGCAGTGAACGGTGTGTAACTTCCTGCGGGGGAAATGATCACAGATCCGATGCCATTGCCAAGTGCATTAGAAGCTCCGTCAAAAACCATAGTCCACCGGGATCCTGGCTCGGGTCCTTCTTCTGGTCCTGGTTGTTTGTAGTCATTGACTAGCATAATGTCTTCGTCTGGGAAGTCAAAGTTCAATGCTTGATAATCATCCACTGCGTGATGAGCCAGATGATCAACTACCACACTTCCTTTGATTGCTTTTTGTGAAGTGTATTGAATGTCATATTCTGTTAAGATCATTTGCCATCTCGCTATGCTTCCAGAGAGAGCAGGTTTTTCGAACACGTATTTGATGGGATCCATCTTGGAGATTAGGAAAGTGGTGTGATTTAGCATGTACTGTCTTAGTCGGCGAGCTGCCCAAGCTAAGGCACAACAAGTTTTTTCGAGTAGTGAGTATCTTGTTTCACAATCGGTAAACTTTTTGCTAAGATAGTAGATTGCGTGCTCCTTTCGGCCGGATTCGTCATGTTGTCCTAGTACACACCCCATTGAGTCTTCTAACACAGTTAGGTACATTATCAGAGGTCTGCCTTCCACAGGTGGCAACAAGATTGGAGGTTTTTGGAGATATTCTTTGATTTTGTCAAAGGCTAACTGGCATTTGTCATTCCACCTTTCCACTTGATCTTTCTTCAACAGTTTGAAGATCGGCACACAAGTAGTAGTCATGTGGGCAATAAATCGGGCGATGTAATTTAGACGTCCCAAGAATCCTCTGACTTGTTTCTCGGTACGAGGTATAGGCATTTCTTGAATGGCCTTAACCTTGGCGGGATCAACCTCAATACCTTTGCTGCTGACGATGAAACCTAAGAGTTTGCCGGATCTTACTCCAAAGGTACACTTATTTGGTTTCAGTCGCAACTTGTATTTCTTGAGTCTGTCAAACAACTTGTGTAAATGACCCAGATGTTCTTCCTCGGTGTTGGATTTTGCAATCATGTCATCGACATACACCTCTATTTCTTGATGAATCATATCATGAAATAGCGCTACCATTGCACGTTGATAGGTTGCTCCTGCGTTTTTCAGACCAAAGGGCATTACTTTGTAACAAAAGGTTCCCCAGGGTGTTGTGAAGGTTGTTTTTTCCATGTCTTCGGGTTCCATGAAACAAGCCTTCAACAAAAAGGTTCGACCTCGTGAATTTCAAGAAGGCGACCTCGTGCTTAAAAAGATCTTGTCTTTCCAACCAGATTCTAGGGGCAAATGGTCTCCTAATTACGAAGGCCCGTATGTTGTCAAAAGAACATTTTCTGGCGGTGCCATGACTCTTGCAACCATGGATGGTGATGAACTCCCACATCCTGTGAATGCTGATGCAGTCAAGAAATACTTTGTCTAAAAAAAGAACAAAAGAACAGCTCGGTAAGTCGAAAACCCGCAAAGGGCGACTTAGGCAAAAAAGAGCGTCTCGGTGTACTGAAAACCCGAAAGGGCGGTCCAGGCAAAATTTAGAGACAATGAACAGAAAAATTCATCCTGGTAGATTGAAAACCAGAAAGGGCAATCTAAGCAAAAATTAAGGATTTATGACAAAGTAACTACATCATTCCGTACTTCGTCACCTGAAGAGTCTTTTCATCAAAGGATCTTCAATCAAATCATCGCCAATCTAAAGCGACAAGCACAGTTGGAACTCAAAGTTGTTAGGGAGAATAGTGGTTATTGCTTTCAATGTAGCCTTTTCCGCATATTTACCATTTCCAACTTTTGTAAATATTCTATGGAATCATGCCTTTAGCTGATTACCATCCTATTAAATAAATTTGAGCCTGGTGCCCATTTGTTTGCAATCTCTAATTTCTTTTAGCTTGCCAAATGACGCTTTAATTGTGTTATTCACTTTTGAAAGAAAAAAAGAAAAAAATAAGTTTTAAATGAATTTACTTTTCCTTTCTTCTCAAAATAAAAGCGAAGCTTTCCTTTGAGTTGTGAACAACAGAAGGAAGCATCAACAGCTGTCTCCATAGGATGAACAAAAGGATTCTCCCTGAGAATTGTTCTCTTCCACAAAAGAGATTATGAGACAACGATATTCTTATCACAGGAAAGAATTCCTAAACCAATTACCCCTCGTGGTAGGAAAAGTTCTTTTATCCCCAGTGAAGAAGATCTTTTATCCCTAGTGAAGAAGTTCTTCCATCTCAATAAGAAAATATGCCCATCTTCCCCAGAGAAGTTTAAAGCATGCACCACCATTCATCACCCGTGTTATCTACACCGTGTTGAAGAACATTTGCCGAGTATCTGGTTGTATTGCGACATCGGTCCCTCTCCAGTATACACTTTTTTGTCTGTCAGTATTGTCAGTATGCATGCGATATTCATAACATTCATCATTCATACATATTTGCATCATTTATGCACTCTTGCATTTTTCAATGTTTGCTTTATAATCGCTTGTTAAGAAACAGATATGGGCGTGTCATCTCTCCAGTAGGTTGTCACCTATAAACAGAAAGAACATCTTCTTTCTCCAATTCCCCACTGAGATCATTCCTCATGGAAGAAAGTTGCTTTAGTTTTCTCCTCTAAAAACAAAGGAGAAAATCCCCATTCGAGTTCATTCCTCATGGGAACAAAGTCTTGTTTGACTATTTCTTTCCAATTCATTCTTGGTTAGAACCTTGTCTTCACCAGAGATTCAAATTCTGATTCCCCAAATAGAGTCGTGAAGAATAGAGCCATAAGCAATAGCCTCATCATCAGAGCAGGTTATGTCTCTTTCAAAAGACTTAAGACCATGTGACAATCAGGGCCTTATTACTGTTCACAAGGTTGAAATAACCAGTAACTTCCCTAACAAAGTCTCCAGGATCATTTTATCACTCGGCTGATAATTGATCATGTCTCCAAAACCGCTATCACGAGGCTGATAGTCGGTAACCTTTTGTTCTGGTTATATTACTTTATCATGTCTATCACCATGCTGATAGTCGGTAATATTAACCGAACCTTTGAAACTCTTTTTACCATGTCAAGTATATCACCATGCTGATAGTCGGTAATGCAGTTTCATACCCTTCACCGTCGCATTATTTAACAAGTCTATCAGTGTGCTGGAGTCGGTAATGTCGATAGGTAAGCTTTTCTTACAAAGCTATCATTCCACGGTGAATCATACACTTGCTTTCCCGATAAAACGGATTCTCTTCATAAGACAGATTGAGACATCCTTCCCGATCTCTTGTCCCCAGTGGAGTCAGTTTTTGATATCCCCCCGGTAAAGATATCCTTGCATCATTCGCAATTTTGGTATCTTAGGTCCAAAATTTTCGTCTTCTGATATTTAAGTCTCTTCCACCCTATCAAAACGAAGATTTTCAATCTTCATATCTCAGGTTGAAGAAACTTAAATAGGGGCATCTGTCATACCCCAATTTTTGACCTAAGATACCACCTCATATCATTTGCATATACATCATTTGCATCTCTAACAAATTGCATAGCTTGTGTTTGCTACTTGTGACTCAGCAGGGTTTAAACAAGAAATCACTCATCAATACAAGTAACAATCAATTAGGGTTTTGTTCTCACTTCATCTCATATGAACTATCTTCATTAAAAATTAACATTTGGTCCTCAAAGGTTCATTTCAACAAGCTCAAAGGCTCTGAATTAACCAGATTGGGGTTTTAACTGAAAACACCATACTCCTGACTTTTGCTCAGGATTTGACCTAATGGCTTGGGACATGATCTCAAGACCCCAAGTACATAATTTTGACCTAATCTATTGGCTCAAGACATCTTCTACACAAGGATTGATCAATAGTGAAATTTCAAATTATCAGATTAGGGTTTTGAACTATCAGGGACTGAAATCAGGGATCACATTTGGGAAACCCTAAAAAGCTCCAGGGAATCACTCAAAGGTTTCAATCATCTTCAAATAATCCCTATGACAATATCCAATGGAAATTGTATCTCAATTCAAGATCCACAATCATCAATTTCATCAGGTCGACAATTAGGGTTTTTGACCTAATTCACCTGAATAACTGACTTTTTAATCAGAACATGGTGCCACAACTTAAACCATGGTTCAAGGTCCCCCAATAATTCAATGTGATCCATTCATACCATTCATTTGGTGAGGATAGTCTGGTTCATTTGAAATCTCCAGAAACGCGATTCGTCTGAAAAAGTCAACTGTACAAGATCACCATTGACTTTTTGGAAATTTTGGTCAACCATGACTTTTGAAGTTTTAAATCATCAATATATGATATTTGAAGTCATTTGATCAAGGAAAATCAAAAAAATTAATCAAGAATCAAAAAGTCAAAAGTTTGACTTCATACTTAGAAAATTTTCTGTTTTTCAATGATTTTTTCCAAACTTTGGAAGGGAATAACTCAAAATTTCACCTACAAACTGAAAAAAACTTCCAACATGAAAGTTGTAGATTTTTATCCAATGAACAACTTTGTCACATAATTTTTTTTTTCAAAAGATCAACCATTTAAGAGATATGGAGCTTCAAAGTTGGTATCTTTTGAAAAATGCACTTAAAATCTCATTTTCTTCAAAGTTCATGGATCTTTTTCACCCATTTCCTTAAAGGTCTTGAAGAAACTTTCAACTAGGTTTTTGAAGTACATAACATGAGCTTTCCAAAATGTTCAAGAGCATGAAAAAATATGAAGCATAGCTATGGTTTTGAATTATGCCATTAGTGATCATTTCACTTGAAATTTCAAGTCATTTTGCCAAAGTTATGAACCATTCTACCAAATGATGCAAGCAATGATACACATATGCAATAATTGGAATATATTTTCTGGCTTGAGATCAGATAGGAAAGAGATAAGAAGCTTGGAAGATTAACCGTGGTTAAGTCATTTTAACCATTTGCATTTAATGTGAAAGATTCCATTTTATCTCCAAATGCCAAATCACCATTCTATGATCAACTTGTATAGTCTTGCTATTCAGAATCCTTGGCCTATAAATAGAGGTCCAAAACTCATTCAAAATCACACCAAAACCTCACAAATTATAGGTTTTCTCTTTCTTTCTTGATTTGCAAGTTTCTTAAGTTCCAAGAAGGTAGAAATTTCAACCTCTAAACCCTTGAAGTTATGGCCAAAGTGATGGTTCTAACATCTCATAAACATCATATGGGATGTGTTTGATCCACTCACACACCCCAAAACACCTTAAAACTCAGAATCATCATCTCACCTCCATGTTTGCATAAAGTGAGCCTTAACATGCCAATTTGCATACCAAGCCATATCTGTCCAAACTAACCTTCTAAAAATCATCCATATACTTCATATGAACTGTTCCAACCATCATCCATGATCTGAAACACCAAAATCACCAAGCTTGATCCTCACTTGAGCCATAGTGCAGATCGGGTACCATAGATTGATCAAGAGGTTTCCAGTTCATTCCAATCATTCAAACATGTTCCCTAAGGTCCATTGAAGATGTCCAGATCAAGAAACAACATCTGGAACCTCTCATTTGCAGAATTCGATTCTTAGTTTTGGCATTTTTAAGGTAAGCTCTCTTGAACTTCAAACTCCATCATACATGCATCATAAATCAAAAATTGAGTTGCCATCTTGTTTCTGCACTATCACTGATCAATAACCATCAATCAATTTCTTAATTCATCAATCATACACAATTTAAGATTGAATCATAGAATTAGGGTTCTTCGTGTTCATCAGAAAATTGATAGCCTTAGAGTGAAAATAAATGAAATTAAAGATCACCATCATGTTCCTTATGAAAAACCGAGTGAGATAGACTATCTACTCGATCAAAACAACTCAGTTTTTAGAAATTTCAAAATCAAGTTGGGGATGTGTTCTTGCCGCCATTTTTGTTCAGAAAATTCAAATGATTCGTTTTAAAATATAATTAAATAGAAGCGTGTTACTTACAAGCTGCGAGCGCAGCTCAGTTGGCAAGTGTTTTGGTTGGTGAGAGAGAGGGCGTGGGTTCAAACCCTTGTGAAGACAAACCATTTTTTTAAACACTATTTTTCTTCATTTTTTACTTAAACTTTAATTAATTAATTAACCAATCAAATTAATTCATTTTCATTTCATTTTTTGTACACTCTTTATTTAATATGTATATTTTATGAATACCCAAAAAAATCACAAAAAATAATATTTATTTGATATATTTTTATTAAATCTAAAATGACATGTTTTAAGTGTTTTTTTTATACTTTAAATGGTGTTTTTATTTGATTTTTTAACCTAATCACTTGTGAATATTTTGTGATCAAACCCTAATCATCTAGGTATTAATTAAGTATAATCTTTGTTTTTATCTTAATTAAGTTGATTTCTTTCAAAATTTCAAACCGTTTTAAAACAAACGATCACAGTTTTTCAAAACAAATAAACCTTTTCTTCTTGATTTCCTTTTCAAAAAAACTCTTGATTAAATCTTTTTGATTGATCAAGTCATTTTCAAAAAACACTGGGCATCCCTTATGGTATAAGTCCCATTCCTTTGTATAAATTTAGGTTTTTCCTTATATATACACCTATCTTTTTATACCGCAATCAATTTGATTTAAACCCTGGGATAACAAGATCAAAATTAGGGTTTTCTTTAAAATAAAACACGGGCCTCCACATAGGTATAAGTTCCATTCCCTTACATGAAATTAGGTATTTGATTGTACATACACCTTTTTGTACATACCTTGATCAATTTGATTTTTAACCTCGAATAAGAAATCAAAAATGAAGATTTTCTTTAAATCATCACAAAAATACCTTTGGGCCTCCATGTAGGTATAAGTCCCAAACTCCCTTGTAAATACTTGTTTACATAGCTTTTGAATAAACTCAATGGGTCTCTCCCCGTGTATAAGTCCCGAGCCCCCGTGCATACAAACGGATCATCCTTACAGGTATATTTCCTTCATAAACTCCATTGTATACACACACTTTGTCATATATGTGCTTGTTCATATACTTGTTCATGTTTGTTCATACTTGTTCACGTGTTTGTTCATGTTATATATACTTGTTCAACTTAGTACAACACTAGGTTCCCCATAGCCTCCTATTGGGCTTCGTGCAAAGAATCTCCCTAGTTTAGGTTAGGACATAGAGTATGGTTTCCCGGTGAAATCGCTCTAAGAGCTCAAACCAACTATACCATGCCTCCTCTTGGGCTTCGTACAAACGACTGTGCCTCCCATAGCCTCCTCTTGGGCTTACAATGCAAGGACCCTCGATTGTCCCTCCCATAGCCTCCTATTGGGCTTACAATACAAGGACCCTCGAATAGCCTCCTCTTGGGCTTCGTACAAGGACCCACGGGCTTCTTATAAGCATCCCTGTCATACCCCAAATTTGTCCTACCCTTTAACTGGCTTAGACTTTTGCATTCATCTGCACATCTCCATCAGGTTATCTAACACTTTGCATTCATTCAATAAAACATCTATAAGCATGGGATCAAGGGTCATGGAGCAAACTGGGATTTCATCTAAACCTTGGCATATTTATTGCTTCAAAGGATGTTTGGCACTTAATCAAGACTGTGATTGGTACAAGTCTACGGGAAGGCATTTGATCAAATGATTCTCATATACACGATTTCATGACCTAGGGTTTATTTCCCTAGACTCTCAGTGATCATGAACTCCACTGAATTATGGGTCTTCTATGCTTGATGGATCAGTTGGTTGATGGATCTCTTTCTAGGGTTCACTTCCTTAAATAGTTGGCAAGCATTTGGGGCTTATTGAAATTCATATGGGAGTAAGGGTATCAGCATGAATTCAACGGGTCCTTGTTGTCCTCATTTCAACTGTATCTGAACACTAGGGATGTGAATGGATTGACCAAACAGCTATGATTGATATTCTTTTGTTGTTCATGATACAAGACTTGTGGGGCCCGAGATCTCAGGATTCTTTCAAAGTGCTCGCTACTTGTAGTACAAATCACTTATGGTCCGATCATAAAGTCAAGGATCAGTTTTGCAATCAAAGAAAAAGGGGAGAAAGATTTGGAAATTCAAAGTCATAAATGGAAGGGAAATGCTTCTTTTCATTAATTGGGGAGGAAGGTCCAATTACAAAAAGGTCCAAGTCCATTATCAAATTATACAAAAGGCCCACTCAAATTTCATTACAAAAATCATACAATACAAATATCCATTACAAAAATTCAAAAGTCCAATTCACATTGCAAAATCCAAATACAATATACCATTACAAGAAGTTACATATATTTGACCTATAGTTGACTTTAGTCAACTGTTGACTTTTTGGTCACACAGTTGACCAAAGTCAACTCCTACCCTGGACCTATTCCACTTCTGAACTTTAGAGTCTTTGCATTCCAGCCCCTTGAAGTCATCACCATATGCATCACAAATCTCCAGACCGCCAGCCTCTGACCTCATGTTTCATTCACAACAAAAACCATGAGCATCCCTCTTCAATTCGTGTAAATATCCTGCAGCAGTAGAAGCATATTCAAGAAAAGAAAACATTAAAAACAGTCCCAAGAACTAAATCAAACAGTCCCTATAGTATATATTCATACAAAAAATACCAGAATCATACATATTCATTTTGGCGGCCCCATAAACACATACAAAACCAGAGATAAATGCCCTGCATAAACTAACATCCATTCCATAACTAACATATTAGATCTTTGTAACAACCAAAACAGACTCCTATAACAATACTAACCACCTATAAACTAATTTCTCACCATCAGTAACTAACCCTCAAACTGTCCAAAATAGAGCTAACTTCCTCCAACCCCTAACTGTTTTTGCAACCGCCTAAAACAGAATCACAAACCATCACTAACTGAATCCCTAAAATCTAACAGCACTCAATTCTCCCTTAACTAACTTCCAGCTCAGCCAACCGAATAACAGAATGCAACCGAAACAGAATCTCAGCCCTCTAATATCCTAACAGAAAATTTGATCTAAGGGCTCACCTCTTCCTCTCCTCTAACTAATTCAGTTTCCTCCATTCCTAGTCAGCATCTTCCAACCTCAATCGTCACCTATCTAACTGAAACCGAACCTCATTCCAAACCTAACTCAACCGAACCTAGCTCATCACCTTCTCTATATAACCACCCTTCCCTCCATAATTCAAACTTCACGCCATTGTTACCATCCTCCTTCATCCTTCACTTCTCAATTTTCCCTCAATCATCATCCTCTTCCACTCACTCTCTCCATCTTCATCACCACCATCACTCACCTATCGACTCTCACCACTCATCAACCAACCTTCCTCACCACGCCAAATTCACAGAAATAACAGAAGAAGCAGATTTAGGACGTAATAGAAAATTGTGACAAGAAAACTCGCCGCAAAGTCTTCATCGGAGTTCTTTCTTCAATCGCCAAGAATCGTTCTTCGTCACTCAATCTTCATCATCACGATTCATCATCGCGTCACAACCGCTTCATACAATCTTCAACAATCTTTCTGCAATTCAATTCATCAATATACAATCTCTGCAAATCACGCAACAACATCATCATCACTCTGCAATAACATCATCATCGCTCAGCATCAATAACTGCACCGCGCGATTGAGTTGAAAATTAAAATAGAAGAGGAAGAGAAACGCAAAGATCCGGAGATTTTTCGTACTTAAAGGATCAGAAGCATCATATCAGTATCTCTCTATTTTCAGATGCATCGGATGGACTATGTTCGGTGAACATTCGTACGTATCAACTTCTATGCATTCAAAATTGAGTCGGAGAGGAGACGATGTTGAATCTGAGACGAGACGACTGAGAGCGTGAGGCGTGGTTCATGAGAGAAGAGGGAAGTCGAGCGAGGATTGACGCGGATTGAGACGAAAGAGAAGGAGATGTGTTCTACTCAGTAGTCCGCGGCGATGAATGAAGGTCTCCGTCGGAGAAATTGAGATCCGACCGCTGCCGCCGTCAGGGTTGCTCGTGAGGAGAGTCTGAGAAAGAACTCCAAAGGTCACACAAGTCTTAAACCTAATTCCCAATCTCATTTCTTTTTATTTCTTTTTAATTTCTTTTCTTTTATCATTTAATTGTTTTTTTAATTAACATGATAATGGATGAATAACCATCTTGGGCTCAGCAAACTGAATCTGGCTTCACACCCCACCAGGCCCACGCACTCCCACTTTTCTGCACAAAAATGAACAAAAACAATTATCATGGGCCTCAGTGTGTGGGCCTGCGCCAGTTACGGACCTCACCATCATTTTCAGCATACACCCCCCTTGAGCCCATTCTTAATTGGCAGACTTTAGGTCTTTTTACTTAGTTTTTTACTAGATTTTTAGATAATAAAGAGACAATAAAATCAATAGAAAATTTCTTGGTTAGTTTTTAGATCATTTTTAGGGATTAATCTTGGTTCCTCTAATTGATAATTTTTCATATTAAAAAAGTCATAAAAATAAGTAGATTTTAGGCTAATTTTGACATTAATCTTTTGAACTCATTTCTTTCATAAAAACCATAAAAATAATAGTACTTTTAATTCACTTTTGTGCTATATTTTTACTTGTTCTTTTTCATGCTATTTTCAATATTCTACTTAGCGCTTTATTTTTCATGCTTCTTTTAAATCCTAACCTTAGGTAGAAACCATGATAATATTAGGTAGAAATTCCCATTCATATTAGGCTAGTTTACTTAGGCTAGTTTCTCTTTTTCTTTTGCAAACATAAAACATCTAAAAATATCAAAATAAAATCCCTTTAAAACATACAAAGAAAATACTTAAAACACTAATAATCAAAGTGAAAATTCTTAAAAAGGGAATGGAAGCTTGAACATCCCTTGCTTAAGGGAATGTTCGGGTGCTTGGATCTCCCTTGCTTAAGGGTACCATTCAAGCGTAAGTTCCCAACTTCTAAAAGACACAAACCAAAGAGTAACTCGAGTTTCCCTTGCTTAAGGGATTTCCTCGAAACACTCAAACTCTCTCTCTTCTCTCCTTTATTAAGGGCATTGTTATCTCCGCTCCATTGCATCCTATGCTGTCCCCTTATGCAAGAGCGCGAGCGTTAACTCCGCCCAACTAAAAAACACAATAACAAACAAAACTATGGAGCCGAACTACGGCGCTCTGATTCCTGAAAAGGATACGTAGGCATCAAGTCGCGGGGCTTGAACGAGCACACTTGTAAATAACCTTTCTTTTCCCCGTATTTCTTTTGCATTCATTTGCATGTAGACATAGACATAGTACACACCCTTTAGATAGAAACAAACATAGGTGGATACCATCGAGTACGATGGGCGCGAGGGGTGCTAATACCTTCCCCTTGCGTAACCGACTCCCGTACCTTGATTCTCTGGTCGCAAGACCCTGTTCCTTCCTTTGTTAGGTTTTCTGATATTCCTTTCCCTTATGGGATATATATATTTGTGGCGACTCTGTTCATTTTTCGCGAGCGTGCGACAGCTGGCGACTCTGCTGGGGACACCTAAGCAAGTCGATCCTAGCCTTTGTTTGTTTTATCTTATTGGGTGTTTATTTGTTTTTATGTCTATATCTTGTATATATGTTTGCATATCATGTCTATTTTCCTGCTTGCATATCATGTTTACTTTCCACATGCATCTGGACTATATTATGGGTCCCCGTGGGGGCCACATATTTTTCTGCTTTGTTTTGCAGGTGGGGGGTTTTTTGTGAGGTAAAAGGCCCACTACTCAGGCCAGTGACACATAGGATTAGTGTGGATGCTCATGTTGACTCCCGTGGCTCTTGCTACGATCGAGCTTGACATGGGGTACCACAACTGGGCGAGGTTCTTTCATGGATAACTGTGTCTGGCACGCTTGTTGCCTCAAACACTTTGTACCCCATGGGAACTGTAGACCCTAGTGACCATTAGGGACCACTTATCCGTGTCTAGACTACATACCCGTGAGATTGGGGTGGGACAGGAAACCTTGACTCCTACATACCTTGGCTTCTTCATATTTGAGGCTGGACCTTTATTTGGTCTAATCTCATGGTGCTTGATATTCTGGTATTCCAAAAAGGCGTCGAACCTTTGATCCTGTGACATTTGGCCCTTACAGAGGTTTCACATCAGTTATTCAGAGGATTGTACAGTGGTTTCTAAGATTATGTGGACCCTTGATCCCATTCTTTTGCATTGCATAACATCATTGCTTTATCCACTTCATTTGTGGGGGATCCTAACGTCTATTTCCAAAAAAAAAAAGAGAAAAAGAAAAAAGGAAATAGAAAATCAGAAAAAAGAAAAGAAAAGATATTCTATACAAAATAAAGCTTTGACTCCAAAAGAAAAAAGAAAAATGGAAGTGCGTGAAAAAACTTTAGGATCCCTTGGAAATAAAACACATTGCATTCATACTATCATGCATTTCATGGTTCTCTCAGAAGCTTATGGGGCCCTTTCTACTCAAGTTCTGACTTTAGCAACAAAATTGACTTCTCACCGTTACGTGCTCAAATGCTGATATTGGAACAACTCTGTGGGTTTTAAATGAGATGAGAACAGAAATGGAGACTGACATGAATCAGTGTATGGAGGTTATTCAAGCGTTTTCTCTTTGACAAGAAGAATCGAGACGAGTTCCTCCTAGGCCAAATGCAAATGTTGATCTCACCCATGAGAAGGTCTTATGTATCAGAATATTTGAAATAATGTTGAGATTCCTATTCTTGGTAAAGAGAATTCACATCACTGAAGTCTTCAAGTTCCCGATTATTGAAGTTGAAAAAAGGTTCCACCTCTTGGAGAAAAGATTGAAAGCCACAAAAATCGTGACTCCACCGATTCAGATGTTGTTGGTTTGTGCCTAATGCCTGATATCAAGAAATGCAAGGATCATCCACTCTCACTCCTAATGATGGATATTGAAGCTAAATTGGTAACCTTCTCCTGTACATGTGTGGAAGTTGATTGGGGCTCCCGATCGAGGGATAAGCAAGACGTACTCTTATCTTGAGTATTGCATCATTCGCATTACTCGAATCCCTTAAAGCATTACAAATTCCTGGATGACTTGGTCAAAATCTTCTTCCATGTGGTAATCAATAGTGTTCTTCACAACGCTTCTCATTCTCAAGGTTCTACTTCATATCTCAGTTGTCTCTTCTCAGAATTTCCTTCTCAGTGGCCTTGCTTATTAACAGAAACAAAAAGGATGTGAGAAACAAATTGATGTGATTGCCTTGTGCCCATTTGCTTCCCCATTTGTCGGAATTTCAATTGGTTAAGATTCATGTATTGGGTCTTCTTCACCACAAGTAGCTCTCTTGAGTTTCATTATCATACAAGATTCCTTCCATTTGTGATGGCAATTACTACTCTAGCAACTATGCTTGGGGCTCCCGATTGAGGGATAAGCAAGACGTACTCTTATCTTGAGCATTGCATCACTCGCATTGCTCGAATCCCTAAAGTTAGGCAAAAATTACAACTCCTGGGTATCTTCGTTGGAATTCTCTTTTGAAGTAATCTGAAGTGTTTGGAAGAAACACATGACAATGCTAAGTGTCTACCATGCTGGAGCACAAAGCCATTCGACTGAGGATTGTGTGTCGTTCACTCCAAGAGGTTCATGCATAAATTGAAGCCCCTATGAGGTCTCAAAATTACAAGAAGTATTCAAGAGCAATAAGTCCAGACGGAGTCAAGTCTCCTCAACGATGGCGGCCATTCAGTTCTTCATTGCATTCTCATTTGTAAACATTTCATTGTTTGTTTAAGCATTGCTAGCATGTAAAAACTTGTTAATTTCTGAATGAAAATCATAATACACTGTTTATGTTTGTCTTGAAGTAATCCATTCGTTTTCACTCATAAAATGTTTGTGGCATTACGATACCAATTTTACTAATTGCTTGCTTAGGCAAAAAGCTGAGGGAGAATGATGAAAAATAAAAACGCAAAATCTCTAATCGTGTGTTTTTGAATAAAACCCTACTGAGGATGTACAGGCATTATTTCAAATCCCCAAACACCGGAGATATAAGGGAGATAGACCCTCGTCAACCCCCTTGAGCCTTGAAGTAGGAGTTTCTTTTCTAATCATAAAAAACCCTTATTTTAACCTTGGGGTAAGGTATTGTTCATTTAACTTGATCGAGTGTTCAAAACTCACCAAAAGGGTACGCATCTAAGGGTACAACAATGGTTATCCTTCAAAAGGTTGAGGAATGTCAAGACCGCAATGATTATCCTTAGACCAAGAGATGACGATGCCACAATGGTAATCCGTCATCAAATCAAAGGAGTGAGGCAGTCGCAATCACCTCCAACAAATCCAAGACTATGCGAGGTCACACGACTTGTTCAAAAAAAAAAAAAGAGCAAAAAAAAAATGGCAAAAAAAATAAGAAGAAAAGGATGAAAAGAAAAATGACAAAAGAAGCAAAAAAAAAGACGATGAAATTGCAAAGCAAGAACAAAGTCGTGTGACAACGAATCAGAAGAATAAAAGGTGAGCGACCGCCATGTCCAAAAAACCTCATTGATTCCTCAACCACTCCAAATTCCTTGTGAGGAATGAACACTCATGTCGAGTTAATTGAACCTAGGAATGGAGAACATCACGAAGAGGGTGGGTACAAATACTTTTGAGCCTAAAAATCCTTTGTTTTCTAAAAACCGTGAACCCGGCCAAATTACAACCCTTAAAAGTCCTAATTGAAGTAGGGTTTATTTTGAAAGCGCACTCCGATGAGATAGCGTTTAACTGACTCCCAACGAAGTATGACTCATATCCATGTCGGTATCGTACTTTTGCTTTATCTTCCATACACAAAAATCGAGGTTGTGTCAACTAGTGATTCGGTCACAAGAGGTCGCAACCTCATTTCATAAAAAGTTTTACAACTTCAAGACTAACATAGGCTTTGCATTAGAATTATCATTCTTAGAATTAACATTCTTTTGCATGCAAAATATGTGCTTAACATCAAGGAAATTTTCAAGGATGAGAATCAATGAGCAACTTGATCATATCAAAGTACAAGAGACTTGAGAACTCCGAGGAGTAAAAGCCAATCATTTCAAATGTTGACCATCAAGGGGAAGATCCTCTAAAAACTCCGTTGGGCATGAACAGTTAATGCCTTCTTCGATTACCTTGAGGGGAAGAGTTTGAAGACTCCGTTGAGCGTGGTAAAGTTGTTTCCACGTTTGTTTGACTTCAAAACAAAGAAAGCTTGAGGATTCTAAGTAAGATGTACCTAATCAGGGGCAATTGAATCGAGGTTGGACCTCTCAAATTCAGTATATTCGGGGCAATCATGTCGATAAATCTCTTCAAGCTTTGATTAATCTGGGGCAATCATGTCAAGGAATCTCTCTCAAATTCAACCAATCTGGGGCAGTTACGTCGAGATTTGACAAATCTCTCCCTGGATCCAGTGGGGCAATTTCCTTTGTGGGTCATGAAACTTGGGGCACGATCTTCTAAGTTTTATTGTCCTCTCCCTAGTCATAGGAGTTTATTTCTCCTGGAACCTTGGTCTCTCCCCAAGCATGGAGTTTATTTCTCCCGAGAGTTTGTTCCATTCCTCAAGCATAGGAGTTTTGTTTTCTCCTAGGAGTTGTCCTACTCCCCCATCTGGGTTTCTTATCTGGATTTCTCATCCCCAACATGGTGAATCGAGGGAATCTCCTCAAGCTGAAAATCCTCCAAGCAGTGGCACATGGTGAGAAGTCAGATTTTTTTCTTCAAGTCAAAGAAGGAGCATCTTGCAAGTAAAAGTCCAATATCTTTGGGCACCTCCACATGGTCCTTAACACTAAGGGGATTCACCTTGGTGTTTACCTCACTAATGCCTTTATTTGGCATCCTGCATATAGTGTTCACTGCATATAACATTGCATCCTCAAAAGCGTAGCATATCCGTCAAAGCGGATCATTACGCCATAGAAAAATTCAAACATGCATACAAAGCATAAGCCAGATAATACAAATCAGCACTCAATCAAGACGACGATACTCCCCCACAAAAAATATTGTCCTTACAAACTCTGATTGATATCTGCTAATACATTACAAATCTCCTCAAGCCACGATGCCGATACCTGGTATCCTTAATCCCCAAAAGAAGTCTCATTTTTTCTCTCCAACGAGGATCGGATGCAACGTCTTTCTTCGTCAGAATCGTTGTCTCCGAGGTTATTTCTCGTGTGCTGCGTGCAGATTAGAGCGTGAATGAGGGTGGGCATTCAACCCATCTCATATTTCAATCGTTTGAATAATCATACTTAGTGTGTGGCAATTCGAACGATTGCCGCTCTTGAAGAGTTACACCCCGCCTTTGGCCTGAGGGACCGATGTAATTCTTATGCTTTGCAAGCATCAATATCTCCGTAATCTCCAATGGTTACTATCATCTTCTTGTCGAGTCTAGTCGTCACTAGTTTTGTTGTGGTTATTTCCCTATGCGTTGCGTGCAAATTAGAGTGCGAATGAGGGTGGGCATTCAACCCATCTCATTTTTCAATCGTTTGAATAACCATACTTGGTGTGTGGCAATTCGAACGATTGCCACTCCTGAAGAGCTACACCCCGCCTTTGGCCTGAGGAATTAATGTAATTCTTATGCTTCGCAAGCATCAACATCTTTGTTATTACGTCTTTTGATCGAGTCTAGTCGTCACTAGTCTCCATGGTCCCTTCCCCCGCATGGGAAAACTTTTTAGATCCAACCCCCGTGTTGTGTATCCTTTGCCTTCCGTCCTGGCAAACCATTTCAAAACTAATTCCCAATCCTCAACTTCAGTGTTGATATTAATTCGTTCTTCCCTTGACCTCAGTGTCGATACCTTTCTTTTCTAACCTCAGTGTTGATGTCTATCCTTTTCTTGTCCAACCTCAGTGTTGATGCCTATCATTCCTTCACCGACCTCTGTGTCGATGCCAATCGTCATTCACAACCTCAGTGTTGATGTTTATCTTTTCTTGTCCCACCCTCAGTGTTGATGTCCTCGACCTCAGTGTCGACGCATTTCCTTTCACAACCTCAGTGTTGATGTCCCCCAACCTCAGTGTTGATATGCTCCAACCTCAGCGTTGATGTCCTTCAACCCCAGTGTTGATGTTTATCCTTTCTTTCAATTCTTGTGGATCGTTGGTCCGTTGACCTTATCCTCATCTTTTTCTTTTCTTGTGGATCGTAGGTCCGTTGACCTTATCCTCGTCTTTTTCATTTCTTGTGGATCGTAGGTCCGTTGACCTTATCCCCATCTTTTCCAATTCTTGTGGATCGTAGGTCCGTTGACCTTATCCTCATCTTTTTCAATTCTTGTGGATCGTAGGTCCGTTGACTTTTTGGTCACACAGTTGACCAAAGTCAACTCCTACCCTGGACCTATTCCACTTCTGAACTTTAGAGTCTTTGCATTCCAGCCCCTTGAAGTCATCACCATATGCATCACAAATCTCCAGACCGCCAGCCTCTGACCTCATGTTTCATTCACAACAAAAACCATGAGCATCCCTCTTCAATTCGTGTAAATATCCTGCAACAGTAGAAGCATATTCAAGAAAAGAAAACATTAAAAACATTCCCAATAACTAAATCAAACAGTCCCTATAATATATATTCATACAAAAAATACCAGAATCATACACATTCATTTTGGCGGCCCCATAAACACATACAAAACCAGAGATAAATGCCCTGCATAAACTAACATCCATTCCATAACTAACATATTAGATCTTTGTAACAACCAAAACAGAATCCTATAACAATACTAACCACCTATAACTAATTTCTCACCATCAGTAACTAACCCTCAAACTGTCCATAACAGAGCTAACTTCCTCCAACCCCTAACTGTTTTTGCAACCGCCTAAAACAGAATCACAAACCATCACTAACTGAATCCCTAAAATCTAACAGCACTCAATTCTCCCTTAACTAACTTCCAGCTCAGCCAACCGAATAACAGAATGCAACCGAAACAGAATCTCAGCCCTCTAATCTCCTAACAGAAAATTTGATCTAAGGGCTCACCTCTTCCTCTCCTCTAACTAATTCAGTTTCCTCCATTCCTAGTCAGTATCTCCCAACCTCAATCCTCACCTATCTAACTGAAACCGAACCTCACTCCAAACCTAACTCAACCGAACCTAGCTCATCACCTTCTCTATATAACCACCCTTCCCTCCGTAATTCAAACTTCACGCCATTGTTACCATCCTCCTTCATCCTTCACTTCTCAATTTTCCCTCAATCATCATCCTCTTCCACTCACTCTCTCCATCTTCATCACCACCATCACTCACCTATCGACTCTCACCACTCTTCAACCAACCTTCCTCACCATGCCAAATTCACAGAAATAACAGAAGAAGCAGATTAAGGACGTAATAGAAAATTGTGACAAGAAAACTCGCTGCAAAGTCTTCATCGGAGTTCTTTCTTCAATCGCCAAGAATTGTTCTTCGTCACTCAATCTTCATCATCACGATTCATCATCGCGTCACAACCGCTTCATACAATCTTCAACAATATTTCTGCAATTCCATTCATCAATATACAATCTCTGCAAATCACGCAACAACATCATCATCACTCTGCAATAACATCATCATCGCTCAGCATCAATAACTGCACCGCGCGATTGAGTTGAAAATTAAAATAGAAGAGGAAGAGAAACGCAAAGATCCGGAGATTTGTCGTACCTAAAGGATCAGAAGCATCATATCAGTATCTCTCTGTTTTCAGATGCACCGGATGGACTATGTTCGGTGAACATTCGTACGTATCAACTTCTATGCATTCAAAATTGAGTCGGAGAGGAGACGATGTTGAATCTGACACGAGACAACTGAGAGCGTGAGGCGTGGTTCATGAGAGAAGAGGGAGGCCGAGCGAGGATTGACGCGGATTGAGACGAAAGAGAAGGAGATGTGTTCTACTCAGTAGTCCGCGGCGATGAATGAAGGTCTCCGCCGGAGAAATTGAGATCCGGCCGCCGCCGCCGTCAGGGTTGCTCGTGAGGAGAGCCTGAGAAAGAACTCCGAAGGTCACACAAGTCTTAAACCTAATTCCCAATCTCATTTCTTTTTATTTCTTTTTAATTTCTTTTCTTTTATCAATTAATTGTTTTTTAATTAACATGATAATGGATCATTAATCATCTTGGGCTCAGCAAACTGAATCTGGCTTCACACCCCACCAGGCCCACACACTCCCACTTTTCTGCACAAAAATGAACAAAAACAATTATCATGGGCATCTATGTGTGGGCCTGCGCCAGTTACGGACCTCACCATCATTTTCAGCATACACCCCCCTTGAGCCCATTCTTAATTGGCAGACTTTAGGTCTTTTTACTTAGTTTTTTACTAGATTTTTAGATAATAAAGAGACAATAAAATCAATAGAAAATTTCTTGGTTAGTTTTTAGATCATTTTTAGGGATTAATCTTGGTTCCTCTAATTGATAATTTTTCATATTAAAAAACTCATGAAAATAAGTAGATTTTAGGCTAATTTTGACATTAATCTTTTGAACTCATTTCTTTCATAAAAACCATAAAAATAATAGTACTTTTAATTCACTTTTGTGTTATATTTTGACTTGTTCTTTTTCATGTTATTTTCAATATTCTACTTAGCGCTTTATTTTTCATGCTTCTTTTAAATCCTAACCTTAGGTAGAAACCATGATAATATTAGGTAGAAATTCCCATTCATATTAGGCTAGTTTACTTAGGCTAGTTTCTCTTTTTCTTTTGCAAACATAAAACATCTAAAAATATCAAAATAAAATCCCTTTAAAACATACAAAGAAAATACTTAAAACACTAATAATCAAAGTGAAAATTCTTAAAAAGGGAATGGAAGCTTGAACATCCCTTGCTTAAGGGAATGTTCGAGTGCTTGGATCTCCCTTGCTTAAGGGTACCATTCAGGCGTAAGTTCCCAACTTCTAAAAGACACAAACCAAAGAGTAACTCGAGTTTCCCTTGCTTAAGGGATTTCCTCGAAACACTCAAACTCTCTCTCTTCTCTCCTTTCTTAAGGGCATTGTTATCTCCGCTCCATTGCATCCTAGGCTGTCCCCTTATGCAAGAGCGCGAGCGTTAACTCCGCCCAACTAAAAAACACAAAAACAAACAAAACTATGGAGCCGAACTACGGCGCTCTGATTCCTGAAAAGGATACGTAGGCATCAAGTCGCGGGGCTTGAACGAGCACACTTGTAAATAACCTTTCTTTTCCCCGTATTTCTTTTGCATTCATTCGCATGTAGACATAGACATAGTACACACCCTTTAGATAGAAACAAACATAGATGGATACCATCGAGTACGATGGGCGCGAGGGGTGCTAATACCTTCCCCTTGCGTAACCGACTCCCGTACGTTGATTCTCTGGTCGCAAGACCCTGTTCCTTCCTTTGTTAGGTTTTTTGATATTCCTTTCCCTTATGGGATAAATATATTGGTGGCGACTCTGTTCATTTTTTGCGAGCGTGCGACAGCTGGCGACTCTGCTGGGGACACCTAAGCAAGTCGATCCTAGCCTTTGTTTGTTTTATCTTATTGGGTGTTTATTTGTTTTTATGTCTATATCTTGTATATATGTTTGCATATCATGTCTATTTTCCTGCTTGCATATCATGTTTACTTTCCGCATGCATCTGGACTATATTATGGGTCCCCGTGGGGGCCACATATTTTTTCTGCTTTGTTTTGTAGGTGGGGGGTTTTTTGTGAGGTAAAAGGCCCACTACCCAGGCCAGTGACACATAGGATTAGCGTGGATGCTCATGTTGACTCCCGTGGCTCTTGCTACGATCGAGCTTGACATGGGGTACCACAACTGGGCGAGGTTCTTTCATGGAACACTGTGTCTGGCACGCTTGTTGCCTCAAACACTTTGTACCCAATGGGAACTGTAGACCCTAGTGACCATTAGGGACCAATTATCCGTGTTTAGACTACATACCCGTGAGATTGGGGTGGGACAGGAAACCTTGACTCCTACATACCTTGGCTTCTTCATATTTAAGGCTGGACCTTTATTTGGTCTAATCTCATGGTGCTTGATATTCTGGTATTCCATAAAGGCGTCGAACCTTTGATCCTGTGACATTTGGCCCTTACAGAGGTTTCACATCAGTTATTCAGAGGATTGTACAGTGGTTTCTAAGATTATGTGTATTGTATGATTAATCAAAGTTTTTGCCACAAGGCTGGCTTCGTCGAAAGTTTTGCCACAAGGCTGGCTGATTAATCAAAACTTTTTGTCACAAGGTTGACTTATCAAAAGTTTTTGCCACAAGGCTGGCTAATCAAACTTGTTTTTGCCATAAGGCTGGCTAAACAAAAAAACATCTTTATCATTCTAAGCGCCATAAGTGGCACAGCCCAGGGCTTATAATGAAAAGATTTCAAACAAAATCAAACAGATGTATGTGATGATATAGATTAGATACATCGAACATTGAGATGACATTTGTCTTTTATCCTTTGCTTCCACTAGCATAAGTGGGAACTACGATTGCTCTGACTTTCTCAACATCCCTTTGAGAATACGTAGGCACAAGGTCGTATCCTTGGCGAGCAAAACTTCTCCCTCAAACCATTCAAACCTTAGCACCCTTAGACCCCGAGCTACAAATGCTCTGATTCACTCTAAGGGATATGTATGCAGAGGATCGCGATGATCTTTGCGAGCATAATCAAACAAACACCTTAGGTCCCACCTATCTCACAAGAACCTCCACCATAACATAGAATGAAACAAACATAATAAAGAAACCTATAGAGTACTATAGATACGTTGGGTGCTAATACCTTCCCTTCGTATAACCAACCCTCTTACCCGGAATCTCTCCCCCACTTTTGCATTGCTTTTAATTTTTATTATTTGCTTTGCATTTCTTTTAAGGTTATTGCAACTTTTTTCCTTTTCCAACTTTGGAAACAATAAAATGTTTGGTCGTGACAAAAACAAAAGAAAAATCATTTTCTTGAGCACTCGAGCCCATAGAAGGCATCAGGTGTCTCATCCTCGATCGATTTTTCCCCGCGACAACGGTTTTTGGTGCTGAACTTGGTAGGGAGGATTACGGTCCAATCCCTCGCAACTACAATTGAGTAAACAAAGGGTTATGCCACGTAAGTACCAGAACCCCATGCAGAAAAGGATCAGAGTCACTAACCGGCCGTCTTGCTATAAGTGTGTGGAGATAATGGGCTTAATGTGATTGCGCCTGAATGAAAAAGAGCAAAAAGGATGAGTAAGTTAGGTTGTGGTATAATAATATGATTTGAATTGATTTGTGTATTTAGGAGACTTATGTCTGCACAATTGTGGATTAGTGTACTTACGATATCCTTAGTGTGCGAGATTAGTACCTATTGATGCAACCTTAATCAAAGAAAAGTTTGTAGCCTAGAATGAGTAGATGTTGTTGTGTGTGTTCTTTGTTTTGATTTTATTTTATTTTTTAAAAAATTTTTGCTCGGAGTGCAAAAGTTCAAGTGTGGGGGAATTTGATCAGTGCATTTTGATGCACATTCCTCTATGTTTTTACTTAGGCATTTCCATGGTTTTTTTTGTTTACTTTTATTTTTTATGATGTTTTTATAATTTAGTTTATTTGTGCCTTTATTTGATTTTCGCACTTTATTTTCAGCATTAGCAGTCTGCATTAAAATGATCATAACTTGAGCTTCGAGAATCAGATCGACGCGTTCTAATAATCATCGAAAAGCTAAGAGAAAGAGCTACAATTCTCTTGTTGGAGTCGAAGTCAGATTCAGAACGCATATTTTCTAGAATTGCGTTTGAAGTTGCAGCAATAGTTTTTTATTTAGTTTTGGATCGTTAGTTTTGGGCCTGGGTTATGTCTGTTTGACCCAGTTGGGTTATGACCCGAATTCTTGTTTCTCTCTAGTACCTAGGTCTGGCCGTAGTGTTCACTGTCACTTTTACTTTTCACGAAATAATTTTGAAAGCTTTGTACGAATGATGAGGAACTAATCCCTGAAGGCAATTTCTGCTGGTTACGGTTTCCAATACTTTGAGGTTTTTAATCTTTAATCCAATTTCTTCTCCCTTTTGATATTAATCTATATGTCTTGTTTGCTTAATTCGAGTTGTATAGAATATTAGTGATTTATACCGATTGATTGATGTTCCTTTACCTTTATCGTATTTTATCGTTGCTTAATCGTTAAATTGTGTAAGTTAGAATCACGTTTGCTTAATTCGTGATTGCGCTGATCCGTTTGCTTAATTTGGAAAATAGGAATGAAATCTTATAATATCAAGTCCGCTTTTTATTTGGTGTTGTAATCGGTAAGGGAATAAAATCCGCTTAGGGGATTGAAGTTTACTGAACCAGTGATAAGTCGGTAACCGAATCAGTAGAATTGTCGTTTTAGCTTATTTACATAATCACTTATTTTAATCACTTTTTCACTCTGTTATTATTATATCGATACTAAACCAAACCCCCCTTAATCGATTTTGATTAGTTAATATAATACAAGAATCCTTGTGAGAACGATATTCGAGTTGTCGTTACCGCTAAACTACCGTTTTATAAAATACTCATTTTTGATTCGTGCGCGACAGCGGATCAAGGAGATTATGTAAAGTCTAAGTTCCACTTTTGTTTCTTTCCTTTTGATGCATGTACTGGAATCCTTAGAATAAAAAGACAAAGATTTCAGTGGTTTTATATAAGATGATGTTCGTTGTACCCCAAATTTTGACCACTGAGATCCCACCCCATTTCAAATAGTAGGATCATCATTATCATCATGCATATATCATTTGCTAACCATAATACCAAAAAAATATTGTTGCTTGTTGCTTGTTTCCCAAGGCAGGTGATTGATCAAGAAGCTTAGGAAAGATTTGGGTTTTGAAACCCACAATGGACTCCAAGCATTATCATATGCTCATGTGTTTATCACCATCAAAATCCAAGTCCAAGATCAGCTCAAATCAAAATCAACAACTTTCAAATTCAACTGGTGCACAAATTAGAGTTTGACCTAAGTCATCTGGAGAGTTGACTTTTAATCAGGACATGGTTCCATGACTCAACTATGATTCAAGGGACTCTAATTCTACATTATAGTCTACTCTCACCATTTAATTAAAGAGAAATGCTTGATTCAATTGAAATCCACAAGATTGCATTTCATTTGGAAAAAGTCAATTGTGTGGGTCAACCTTTGACTTTTGAGAAATTTTGTCAACTATGGATTTTTGAGGAACAAAATCATCAATATATGATTATTAAATTCATTTGATCAAGGAAAATCAAGAATATCAATCAAAAAGTCAAAAAGTCAAAATTAGGGTTTTAAGTGATTTTGACCTCATTTTGGGAACTTCAAAATTCACCTACAAACTAAAAATCTCCCAACATGAAAGTTGTAGATTTTGATCAATCAAACAACTTTGTAACTTATAGAATTTCTTCAAAAAGTGATTAATTTTGAAGATATTGGATCAAGAAGTTTATGTTCAAAAAACTTAGGAAAATTTCAAGTGTTTTAACATGGATTTCTTCCAACTTTATGGCTATTTTTCATCAAGATCCAAAATGAGTTTGAGAAAACTTTTAACAAGTGGATTAAAGTATGTAGCAAGGGCTTTCCAAAGAGACCATTGGCATGATTTTTCATCACTTGAGCTAGGAGATATGATTTTGTCAATATAGATCCATAACACTTGAATTTAAACATGAACATGAAGAAGTTATGAACCAAAACCATTTCAAATGCAAAGATTCCTTTCTTGCAGCCCATATAACATATTCAAAACACTAAACTCAGATGATCTCACTTGCTTTTGAGCTATGATCCATGTGTTTTAAGCATTGTCCAAAGTTTCATTCTATTTCAAGCATAAAGCCATGACTTCCATTCTTGAAAAGTGACTTTAATCACAAAGTCCATTCTCCTTGAGCTCCCAACTTGTTGCTTCTGCAATACTCCATCTAAAACTCAGACCAAACATGTTTAAAGCAACCAAGAAATCCAAGCATGCTTGTACCTTCCCTTGGAACCATGGATTTCCCATTCCTTCACAAACAGACAAAGTAGTACAACTATCACATGTTAGCTCCAAAGGATCTGATTCCTTCACCCAAAAACCCTAATTTTGGCCTATAAATAGAGGGCCTTGCCTCAAAAATCAAACACACAACAATTCTTAATCTCACCCTCTCACTTGAAATTCAAAATTTGTGTCATTAGCATTTCACTAGTCATTTTGAATCAGAGAAGTTCTGAGTGTTAAGTAACCTCTCAAATAGTCTCTATATACTTCGTTGAAGCTATAACAACCCTCATTTGAGTCCTGTAACCACGCTAACACCAAATTCCATTTTTATATACTCCATTTGTAGTTAAGGTTAAGCTAAGTTGTACAGTCCATTTAAATCCAAACCAATCATCCAAATACCTCACATATCACTTATAGAAGCTATTCAAATAATAAAATAACATTTATAAGTGCATAATCATCATCCACCACTGTTACTTGATTGAGTTGCAAGAGCTATCAGGTTTGGAGTTCCAGGCATTTTCAGTTTATTTCAAAAATTAAGTTAGCATCCTTAGGACCTAAGGAAGCTATTTGGATCATTACTACAGTTCTGTAACTCCTCTAAGGCAAGGTTTGATCTTCACTTTCAAAGGTATATCTTTCAGACTTGACCGATTCTTAAGGGTGTTTACTCGTAAGGCCTTATTTCATAACAAAATCCAACTTATGAATTACCGGTTCTTAAGGGTGTTTACTCCTAAGTCCTTAGTGGGCAAACCTTTGAACATTCTATCATAATCCCAAAGTCCTTCAAAATTAGTGATGAAATCAAGCAGTATTATTATCAAGAATGTTCCGGTTACTATAGGGTATCCCTAGGCCTAGGTGACATCTATTATAGTCCAATGGTATAAAACATTAACAATGGAGGTCCATCCTAATTGTTAGTCATATAAGTGTTAGAACAAAGTTTGGTTCTACATCTTTGAAATAGTTTTGATGATAACAAACTGTTACGGCCGACTTTAAGTCTTAAGCTTTTAACTTAAACTACAGAGTCTCCACCTATGTTTTTATTATATCCTAAGGATAAGGGTAAACATGGGAGAAAAACCTAATATTAACGAGATTGGGTAAGTTGAGAAATTAGGGTCAAGGGAAGGTGTTAGGCACCCTTAACCCTTCCTTAAGGTTTCCTAAATGTCTATAAGGTTTGTAAGAGTATTATGGTAAGGTTTATGGTTTTTGGCTTAGAAATATGATACAGTTACAACAAATAGGGTAAAGGATAAAACCTTAAACCTATTGAGGTTTGGGGAAAGGGGACTCGTTCTGGTTGCCCAGATGCCTACGTACCTCCTTAATGTAGGATCAGAGTCAACGTAGTTCGTGGTTTATTTGTTGGTGTTTTTTATGGGATGTGCATTATTTTGTATGTTTGAACGTATTTTAATGAATTATCATAGTTCGCAGTTATCGTAGTTCGTAGTTATGTAAAAGAAATAAATTTGTGCATAATCCCAATTTTTATATTTTTTTATAGGGTTAATAGTACTTCACCCCCCTGTAATGTTAGCGAATTTTCCTTTTCCCCTCTCCCTACCTTTTGGCAACGGTTTTTTCAAAAAAAACGTTGCCAAAACCTGTCTTTGGCAACGGTAGGGGGGTAAACCGAAACACGCTCATATTACAAGGGGATAAAGTACTATTAACCCTTTTTTATATAATTAAATAATTAAAGGCAAGACTGATATTAAGAAAGAAAATAAATTTTATTTTTGGATTAGTTGTATTTTACAAATTTAATTATGTTTTAGAAATTTGATCAATACGACATAAAGAGTCGAACGATTCGAAGACGGACTGAAATAGATATTCATCCCATCGTTTATCTGTTAAAGGGGAACCTATACAAAAATTACAACTTTATAAATTAACCTGATAACCTAAGTACTTTTATGATATTTTTTAATTGTTCAAATTATTTACCAGATATTTTACTTGTAATGAATTATACATTTATTTCCAACATTATTCATTAAATAGCATAACATCCTGAAATTAAATTAAATTCATAACATAAATTATAATTTATTAAATTAATTATCTTAATTGATATTCATATCTTTAATTAGTTATTAAAAATAAATTAATTTTTTATTCTAAAAAAAGATAATCTTATTATGAAAATAAAATAAAGAAAATTGGGTTGAGGGGTGTATTTTTGTACTAGTTAGTAAATTAGGGGTGTGTGGCTAGCTATTGGGTTTGGCCCAACAGACTTCTAGAGTCCATTAGCTATTGGGTTTAGCTATTGCTTTCAACTCTCTCCTCTCAACGAACTCAGAAACCGGCCACCCCCAACCGCCCTCTGAACTAGGGGTGTTCGTGGTTCAAGAACTGCACTGAACTGAACTGAACTAAATTAGTGGTTCAGTTTAGTTTTTTAAAACCACTTTAATAAAAAATCAATTAACTGTTAAAGCAGTTCTAATTTAGTTTTAAATTGGTTTTGAACCAGATTGTATCTATAAACTGGTTTACAATCAATTTCTAGTTATACCGGTTTATATTTAAAAGTCAAACTTATTTTATAAATTATTTTAAAAATTGTTTTTTTTAAATTTATCTCCCTCTCTTATATATATATATATATATATATATATATATATATATATATATATATATATATATATATATATATATATATATATATATATATATATATATATATTTATAAGTTATGCCAAGTAAATTTTTCTACCATTATTGAAATGATATTAAATCACTTATGGTTTTCTCTGTCGCTGTTCTAGTTTTTCTAAGTTGGAGTTTTTAATTAATTAGCCTATTCGATGTTAAAAACAAAAACGAAAAGTTAAAAGATGAATTTTAAATTGGGAATCATAAGCCATGGAGAATAATAAACTGGATACTGTAACGCGAAAGTATCTCAATTTAGAGCAAGAAAATATTCAATTGATTGATAATGCATGCAACACATTCTTAGGAAAGAGATAATGAATAGATTGAGTGTGTATACATTATTTAATCTAATGGCCGAAGAATGATCCTCTCATCTCTCACCATAAATACTCCTCTCACTTAATTCATATTTTTCGATAAAATTTGATTTTTTGTTTTTTTTCGAAAAAACTCATTTATTCATATTTACAAATAACTCGATTTTTACGTGTTTTCGAAAACTCAAATTTTCATTTTTTTCAAAAAACTAAAATTTTTGTATTTTGGAAAAAACAGATTTTTTCCCATTTCTGAAAAATTCAATTTTCCGTGTTTCAAATAACTCGATTTTTGCATGTTTTGGAAATTTTGATTTTTTATTTTTTTTCGAAAACACTTTTTTTTCATATTTCCGAAAAACTCGATTTTTTATGAAAAAAAATTTATTTTTCGTATTTTTGAAAAATTTGATTATTTATTATTTTTTGGAAAAACTCGATTTTTTATATTTTCAAAAACTAGTTTTAAAAATATTTAAATGGATTAAAGTTGTAAGTAAACATAATTTATTGAATCATAAAAATATTACATATGGTGAATATATTTTTACGGATTTTTTTATTTTTTAGAAAAAAATTATTTTTAGATTTTTTTAATTTTTTGGAAATAAATATTTTTTAATTTTCAGGAAAAAAATTATTTTTAGATTTTTTTAATTTTCAGGAAAATAAATAATTTTTTTTGTGCTAAATTATTATTTTTGGTTTTAGGAAAAAACAAATATTTTTGAACCAGTTTATAAAACGAAACTGGTTCTAAACCGGTTTTAAACTAAATTTGAATTGTTTAAATTAAATGGTTGAGTTCATTAACCATTTAAGTGGTTCAGTTTTTTAATGGTGCAAAACAATTCACTTCTAGTATACAATTCAGTTAACCATATTTTTGAACACCCCTACTCTGAACCACCGCGAACCTCCACGAAGTCCAGGTTTCCAGTTGATCTTCAACTGGAACCTTCATACCTTGAACCCTTCCCGACCCAGAAAACCCGGATGAAGATGAATCTTCATCTTCAACCTTCGGCCATCCCCCAAAACCCTAACCCTGACCCTATTGATTTATGAACCCTACCCTAAAATCATAAGAACCCTAACGCTGATATTTTCCAGATTCAAACAAAAACACAACAATCAAGCATGCAATCAACAATATAAGCTAAGTGGATCCAATTTACCTCTTTCACTTTCTACCCTTTCTCTGCTTTACGATCTCGATCTAATTCCTTCTCTTTCTTCTTCACTTTCTGTTTGCTGGTACAGATTTGAACGGTCAAGCTCAAGGCTTTAGGGTTCTAATGATGAACCCTAAATATTTTTTTTGTGAGAGCTCTAAGTGAGAGGGTGGGATTCGCAACAATGACTTAAGGGTTTCAGATCTTTTTTTGTCCACCCTTCTGTAGATTTAGGGTTCTGATTTATAGTCCTTAGGGTATGTTTGATTTAGGAAATTAGATATATAGGTTTTGATTATTGTTGAATGAGGATAAATTGTAGATTTGATTTGATTTGTTATTGTAATTGATTCAGATTTTGTTTTAATTTTGATTTGATTTTCTGATTTGGTTGTATTTGGCCTTGAAGGTGTAAAAAACACTTAGAAAGGGGGGGATTGAATAAGGGTTGTTTCTTTTTGACAAATAAAAATAAGAAACATAATTATTTTTATCCTAGTTCGTTTGAACTCAAACTACCTCCAGTCCACCCTCACAGGTGATTTACCTCCACTGAGGATTTAATCCACTAATTAAAAATTGATTACAATGGTTCCCCACTTAGATCAACCTCTAAGTCTTCTTGAGTCTACAGATCAAAACTTGATCACTCAAGGAAATTTCTTTTACAAAGATATAATCAAAATATAGAGATAATAATGCTTCTAAAAAGATGTAATCACTAAGTGATTTTTCTCTTAAGCTTATGATCTAGAACTCACTAAATATACAAAAGTATCTGAGCTTGAGGGTGAAGTTTCTTGTCGTGTTCAAGAACTTTGTATGAAAGAATGTTATGCGTCGAGTGTTGTAACAATTCTCTTGGGCAGAATGTATCCTTTTATAGGTGTTGAGAATGTGACCGTTGAATAGTTTTGTATTTAATGCTTTGCGTGTACAGTACATGTTGCATTTAATGTTACATGCTTTTGTCAACTACCTTGAGCCTTGCTTCAACTGCTTTTTCTGACTATGCCTTTTGTAGCCATGCTTCTAACATTCCTTTTATCAGACATACAGACTAGCCTATCTAGCTTTTCATCATTTACTTTCTTCTGGAATCAGACTTTATGATTTGCTTTGTTCATCAGAGTTTTTAGCGTTTAGTGCAAGTTAGAATTTCAGCGCTTCAGACTATGGAAGTTCCTTTGAGCGTGAACTTTTAGAGCTTCAAAGCTTGCTTCTAATAGCCATATTCTGATGTCTTCAAGACCATGTTCTGATGTCTTTAAGACCATGTTCTGATGTAGCCATCCAAAACATTTGGGTTAGAGCAATTTGAAGAATAAGATATTGCATAATCTTTTATACTTTTCCTGAAATGGAAAACGCAATTTATTAGAGTACCACATTGTCATATACAAAATTCATTTCTAATTTTATCATAAAAACTAGAAAATATGATCAGAACATTTCATGTTCTAACAATCTCCCCCTTTTTGATGATGACAAAAACATATGGAATTGATATGAATTTATATCCAGAACAGAAGATGAAAAAGACAATGGCATAATGCAAACATTCAGATTATGTAGATTTATCTCCCCCTGAGATTAACAATCTCCCCCTGAAATTAACAATCCCCCCTGAAATAAATACCAGATGAATTTTAATACAAAAAGACTTCCCTGAGTATTTTTCATTTCAGAAGAGACTTTAAAGTTGAGTTTCATCTGAAGATAGTTCAGAGCTTCCTTTGGACAACATCAAAGCTTTGAATTTTCTTTAGAGGGCCAGCGTATCAGAGCATCAAATTTTGTTTGCTTCAGATATTTGCAATTTTTGCTCAAAATACGTTTCTCCCCCCTTTTTGAGATCTTCAGAGCATCACATTCCTGCAAAACTTTCAGATACAGAACTTTGCAATTCTTATTAGAAAGTGTTGAGACTTAAGCATGGTAATTGATATAATAAAATCAATTCAAAATACGTTTCTCCCCCTTTTTGTCAAACATCAAAAAGAATAATAAAGATTTAGATGAAAAAAAATAATGAACGGGAAAGAAAATGTTTCATTAGTGATTAGAAAATTAACAAAACAGATGCAAAAACAAACAAACGACTCCAAAAGACAAGAAAAATACTAGGTAAGTTTGGAGGCTAAGAAGGCTAGCATGTTCTTGATCTCAGTTTTATCTTCGGTTTGCTTCTTATAAGTCTCTTCAGACTTATGCATCCACGTTCTAATCTCTAGGTTTGTGTCATCCTGCTTTTCCAGACGATCAAACACAACTTCCTGATTCTTCTGGAGTTCCTTCAGAGTATTCCATATGGCAGAACTTGAAGGACCTTCAGATGCTGATGAAGAGGCTGGGACAGATTGTAGAGCAAGATGGTTAGTCTCAAACCAAGAGAAGAGAGTTTCCATGTCTCTTGTCATAAGAACAAAATCCTTAGGAGAAAAAGGAAATTGTTTTGGTTTCCACACAACCATAGGCAGAGGCTGATCAGATTCAAACTCCATATCACTAGCTTCAGATGCCGCAGCTTCAGAAGATTATGCCTGCACAGGCTTCCAATTCCAGACATTCTGAAGTTCCTTCCAATTGCTAGAATAACAGCCTGCAGATCCTTGGAGAAAAGATTCCAGAGCTTTCCAACAGCCACATGATCTAGCTTATGATCACAGACAGCCTTCAGATTTTCCAACCAAGTCCGTACCCTGTAGTTAAGAATTTGAAAACGTATATCAACAAAGGGTGGGGTTGAGTTGGGTCTGATGATGGTTATGGGCTCTTGGGGGATGGAAATTAGATAAGGTGAAGAGGGTCTGTCAGGAAGGAGATGTAAGGTGGGTGAGATGGGTGAAGATTCTTCTTCATGACCAGAGTCTATGACAACAATTGCTGGATCAGATGAAGGTGTTGTGTTGCGAGGGTTATGAAAGAGAGAATCAGAAGATGATGGAGAGGATGATTCTGAAAAATTGCAGAAGATAAGTATATCAACTGCTGGTTGGTTTTCAGATGTTGGAGAGGCTGGTTGTGGTTAAGGTGCAGAAGATTGAGGTTCAGAGGGTGGAGGTTGTGTAGTGGAGAAAATGTCTTCAGAGGGTAAAGGTGGGAATATGACATTTAGAGGTGGAGGGTTGAGAATGATGGGTTCAGAAGATTGAGCAAGTTGTTTTCCTTTGGAAGTGGTGGAGGTAGATGAGAATTTAGAAGAAGGTTAAGTTTCTGGTTGCGGTTCTGGTTCAGGTTCGGAGTTTAGGATAGAGGTATCCATTTGATCTATATCATCTATGAGCTTCCTAAGGGTTTCAGAGGTTCTGGGTATTTTCAGAGATTCTGAGATAACTGTTGATACAATTTCTGAATTTTCAATAGGTACATAACTAGAGATAGAAATACCTGAACTTTTCTTCTTCTTCTTCTTTATCGTTCTGGAAGGACCTTCAAATGTAGTCTTTCTCTTCTTGGAGGCAGTCTGAACATCTCGAGAAGGAAGATTTCTACTATGCAGCCATGCTGGATCAAACTCTGTATCATCCTTCAAGCAAGACTCCAGATAATAGAGAATGACTTTAGGTTCTCCTCCTTGAAAAACAATTTGAAGTCATCAATGGGAATTCTCCTAGTCAGAATTTCATTTACCACTCTGGGCTGAGAGGTAACATTGGTAATCAACTTCATCTTCTTCAGAGTGTGAGCAGTCAGAGTACTCCCACACGTAGCTGCCAGATCCTGAACAACTCCAGCTTCTCTTAGAGAATCTATCAAACCACATTCTGTCAGAATATCTGAGATGAGCCTTCCCAGAGGGATGATGTTCCTCTTGATCTTTGATTTTTCAACTTTACTTGTTCTCGAGAATCCTTCACATGATTCCATATATGGATGAACTGAAGATGAGGTAGATCAATCCTCTGGCCCTTGCCTATGTAGTACAGAAGGTACTGTTGATCCTGGTTGATGTAGGTTGGAGAAACTGTAGCTTTTCTGTGATGAATACAACCCAGAAGAATCTTAGCCCAGATTATGTAGGGGGCCTTCAAATCCTTAGTGTTATTTGAACCCTGCCCTGTTGTAAACACTTCAGAATAAACTGTATCCCAGTCAGTTCTACCAGCAACTGCTCCTGTATCACCACTCAAATCTTCAAGATTGAGTAACTTCCTTATTAGGTTTTCAGTAATGGAGATTTCTTGTCCTAGAACAAAAGAGATAATTGCTCTAGGTGTAAGAGTTGCGTGAATCCAGAATTCCTTCACCATATCAGCATAGACTGGCCCAATGAGACGATCAAAGAAGATTACCCAACCTTGAATCAGCATGTTTGATTTCAAATTAAACTCATGTTCCCAGAGATGATCAAAATCAACCATGAGTTCACATAGAACCTCCAGTTCTGCAGTAGGGATGGGACACGTTCTTGCAGGAGGAGAGAACTTTGGAGGTTGTTGTTTCTCTTGCTGAGAAGAAGTTGGTTTTGATGATGAGGAAGCCCTTGAAGAAGAACTGATATTTCTTTTAGGTTTAGGGTTTTGGTAGAGACAAAAGAGAGAAAGAAAATGCTTAAAAGGAAGAGAGAGAGAGAGAATGAAAAGAGGGAAAAAGAAGTTTGAAACAAGAAGTATAAATGGACGGATTTGAAAACAAATGAAATAGAGTTATGAATGAAAGACAGTTACAGAATATGCCCTAATTATGAAAGACATAAATGGGGAATAACGTAATATTTGAAAAGATTTTGCACAGTTACCTAGGGCGGCATCTCATCAACTACACGCAAGCTTGTCCCTTCAGAATAAATGAACATGTTGTCATCATCTTGGGTAACTGGTGACAACTGTTTTTCTTAAACAGAACTTCTGAGTCATACTAGGCACATGAAACATTAGTGATAACAATTTCACAGTGTCCTTATGAACAAACATAATCAAAACATTTGATACAAAAATAAAAACATATTCTTCAGACTGAAAATATATCATAGCTTCACAAGCACTTTATTCTGGGCATAATTCCATACCAATATTTTTTAGAATGAACTTAAATCTATCTTCAGCAAGGGGTTTCGTAAAGATATCAGCCCATTGATGGTCTGTATCTACAAAGTTTAAAGAGAGAACACCCTTATGAATATAGTCCCTAATAAAATGATGCTTAATCTCTATATGCTTAGCTTTAGAATGCAAAATAGGATTTTTAGAAAGACAAATAGCAGAAGTATTATCACAGAATATAGGAATGTTACTCTCATATATCTGATAGTCATCTAGCTGACTTTTCATCTAGAGCATCTATATGTTACATCCAGCAACAACTACATATTCTGCTTCAGTTGTAGACAATACAATTGTGGCTTGTTTCTTGCTGTACCAGGAGATTAGATTTCTTCCCAAAAACGGACAGCTTCCAGAAGTACTTTTCCTTTCAACTCTGTCTCTAGCATAATCAGCATCACAATATCCTACTAAGTTGAATTCTTCAGATCTTCTGTAGGACACACCAACATTAGTAGTACCTTTCAGATACCTAAGAATTCTCTTAACAGTAGTTAAGTGAGATTCTCTAGGATCTAATTGGAATCTATCACACAAACATACACTAAATAAGATGTCAGGCCTAGAAGCAGACAGATAGAGAAGAGATCCTATCATACCTCTGTAGATCATTTGATCTACCTTCTTACTTAACCCATCCTTACCTAAAATGCATGTTGGATCCATTGGGGTTTTTGTTTCCTTACAATCTAATAATTTAAACTTCTTCAGAAGTTCCTTGACATACTTCGTCTGATGTATGTAAGTCCCTTCAGAGGTTTGGTTTATCTGAATGCCTAGAAAGTATTTTAGCTCTCCCATCATGCTCATTTCAAACTTTGCCTGCATAGACTTAGCAAAATTCTTTCCAAGAGAGGCATTAGATGTTCCAAAAATAATATCATCAACATAAATTCGACAAATTAGAATATCATTTTTAAATGTTTTACAAAAGAGAGTTGTGTCTACTTTTCCTCTTGTGAAACCATTATCTAGAAGGAAAGAACTCAATCTTTCATACCAAGCTCTGGGAGCTTGCTTCAGACCATATAATGATTTCTTAAGTTTGAAAACATGTTCTGGAGACTTAGAATCTTCAAAACCAGGAGGTTGGTGAACATAAAATTCTTCATCTATGTAACCATTTAAAAATGCACTCTTAACATCCATCTGATAAAGAGTGATGTTATTTTGAGTAAAAAATGAAATTAATAATCTTATAGATTCTAATCTAGCAACTGGTGCAATGGTTTCATTATAATCAATACCTTCTTGTTGACTATAACCTTGAGCAACCTGTGGCGTCGTTTTTTTTACCTCCCTGTTTCACTTGGGAGGACGGCACGCTGGACCCTTCACGCGAAATTTGGAAGAAGAATGCGCCCGTGGTGGGATGAATTTTATTTCAGTTCTTCCTACGATATCACACGAACTTTCTTATTGTCCTACGAGTAGGAAAGGGAAAAAAAGATCTCAACTAAACCCTAAGAGTTTGCTAAGTGTGGGGATTTCACCTAGACTAGAAATTCTGGAGTCCGGGGGGTCGGTTATACATAGGGAAGTGTTTAAACACCCTACATATCTGTAGTACTCTACAGGAACCTTCTCTGTGTCATTGTGATTGTGTTTATTGCTAATGATTGGGAAAGTTTCTCCTTTGTGTTAGGAGAAAGAATTGAATTGATTAAAGAAAGACAGACAGATAGACAAACTGACTATTTTTGGTATTTTATTAGCTCGCTGAGATTCCTTGTGAACCTCATGCCTACATATCCCTAGTGGAAGTCAGAGCTTAATGTAGTTCGGGGAACTAACTAGGGAAATTAATTGTTTTTTTGGGTGCCTTGCTTGAAGCTCAAGGTTGAAGCTTTGAATTAAATCTCTGTTTACAGTAAAGAGACATGAAATCATCTTTACAGAGAGGTATTTGTACTATTCTACCACAAACATTGTAAAGGAGTGACAGAATGACTGAATTCATTTCATTCAAGAGAGGGACCTTACTTGTGTGTTTGCAAGTATGCCAGTCAGATGCCTCTTACATGAAAGAAAGATGCTCATCCAAATTAGGGAAAGTTACCACATGTCTGGGTTTTACTGCCAGCTCATGCCTTTCAAAATCCTAAATGGGAGACTTGATTGAAATTGAAATAAAATGTAATGTTTGTTTGTTTGAATGTGGTAGAGTAGTAAAAATATCTCTCTATAGAGATAACCTATGTCTATCTACTGTATAAAAGATTTGACTTTTAGCTGGCTTGCATGAGGCCCAAGCTTGAGGCTTTTTGATTGATTTATTGACTTATTGATTCTGGGAGATGACTCCACTGGGGATTAATTTACAAGGGATTTTTGTTTTCTGTACAAAGCCCAGAATTGAAGCTGACTCTACTTAGGGAAAATCTATTTTTTGATGGGTTTTATTTGGTGTTCTGTACAAAAGCCCAGAATTGAGGCTGACTCTAGCTAGGGAAAACATTATATTCTGCCTTGTACAAAGCCCAAGGTTGTGGCAGACTCTTTTAAATAAATTGAGTATGGATGACTCTATGGGGAAAAGATCCTAGGTGTTAGGAATCTTTGACACATGAAAGCATGGTTTAATCTGCCTTGTACAAAGCCCAAGGTTGTGGCTACTGAATGATGAAGAACTCACTGGGGAGACTCTATTATCTGCCTTGTACAATGCCCAAGGTTGAGGCTGACTCTTGACAGGGGAGTTTTATTGTTTGGTGCCTTGTATGAAGCCCAAGGTTGAGGCTAACTGTTTTTGTTGGTTTTGACTCTACTGAAGAATTTATTTATTAAAAGACTATTTTTTTTCTTTGGAAGCTAACCCTTTCCAGGGATTTTGACTCAGCTGGTGAATTTGTCTGTTAAAAGACTGATTTTATCATGTTTTTGGAGGCTGACCCTTTCCAGGGGTTTTTGACTCTTTTGGGGAAATTATCTCCTAAGAGAATGAATCTTTGGTTTTGAAAGACTGATGTTATCATGTTTTTTGGAGGCTGACCCTTTCCAGGGGTTTAAAATGATAGAATGATTTTTTGGAAGCTAACCCTTTCCAGGGATTTTATTGAAATGAAGGACTGATTTTGGAGGCTAACCCTTTCCAGGGATTTTTGTTAAAAATGATTGGCAGAAAGATTATCTAGTGGATACTTCTTGTTTAAAGCCCAAGATAAAGGCTGACACTTGCTGAGGATAAGCAAACATAGATCCTAGACTCTGCTAAGGAAGATTGATGAAGATAAGGGTGACAGAGACTGTCCATGTCTCTCATTCCAAAAAGTGTACTCAATGTAAAATTGAGACAAACTTAGCTTGTTTAAAATCTGGTTTAAATTGGAAGAAACTCACCAGGATAGGCTAAAAGGTAACTAAAGACCTGTTCCTATGTTTATAAGAAACCTGATGGGTCCTTGTATACAAGCTCAAGAGGAAGCTGGAAATGCTTTTAAGAAGCCTGTGGGTCCTTGTACAAAGCCCAAGAGGAGGCTAATCGAGGGTCCTTGTTATAGCACAAGAGAAAGCTATGTAGTTTTGAACTTATTTTGGCTCTAAGCAAATGGGTAAGAGGTTTCACCGGGAATAATTCCTCTTTGGGTGGATGTGTCCTATTTTTTTGGATTCTAAGGTTTTTGTCAAGATGTTTCACCGGGAATAATTCATCTTGGTGGTTTGAACTACAGATCTCTAATTAGGAAAGAGCCTTCACCGGGAAGACATTCTCAATCCTAGGCCATATTCCTATAATATATATATATAGTTTAACTGTCCTAAGGTTTATACTCAAACGTAGTTCTAAACTAATATATATGCACAGTTTATATTTGACAGTAATTTAAATAAAGACTGTAAATTGAAAGCTTGTAAAGCCTAACCTGGATGGAGTGGAGGCCTTTGAAGAAGTATGTACAGAGCCTCAACAGTAATTTTTGTTGTTTTGTTGATAATAGTTGAATATTTATTATAAACAGTTAAGGGTTTTGAAAACAGAAGAAGTGAAGATGGACAAAGGTCACATAGGTGTCTGAAGAGTTTCACCGGGAATAATGCCCTTCAAATACCAGAAGAATGTTTTGAAAACAGAAAGAAGATTTTGAAAATACAGTTTTGAAAACAAGCTAAGAAGAGAAGGTGTTTGGGACTTACACTCTATTAGAGGCCCAGTACTTTACAGTACTGGCTATAAAAGCAATTTGAAAATGATTTGAAATGATATAAGGTTTTGTTGTTTGAAAACCTTAATCATCCGTTTAATCGGAGACTGATAACAGCTTTGAAAATTGACAATTAGGGTTTTATCATAAACTTATTCACAAAATAATTAGGTTAAAACAAAATGAATATATATATTTAAAGTATTTAAGAAAACACTTAAAACATACTATTTTAAACCTAATAAAAATGCATGAAATAAATAATATTTTTGATGATTTTTTTAATTATTCATAAAATAGATATATTAAATGACAAGTGTGTGAAAAATGAAGTGAAAATAAATTAATTTGATAGATGAATTAATTGTGTGAAGTTATGAGAAAAAATGAAGGAAATTAGTGGTAAAAAATGATTTTGTCTCCTCCAAGGTTTGAACACACGCCCTTTAGGTCACACACCCAAAACCAACACCACTGGGCCAGCGTGCGTATGGTGATAGTAAACTGACTCCTTTGCAACTCATATGTTATTCAAGTGTATAGAAGCAAAAAAGAAAATAAAATCAAAAGGTCTGGGGCGAGGGGGATTCGAACCCCAGACCTTAGGCACGCGGAACACACAAACACTCCTTACCACTGGGCTATAACGATTTAGTCGTTAATGAAACAGGAATCAATCAAAATAAAATAAACTTAACCCTGAATTTGAAATTTGCGCGCCACCACCATTGTCATCTTCAACCTCTAGCTTTGAATTTTTGAAAATCTGAACTCTCTCAACTCTCAACCATTTGCAACGATGTAAACATGAAACTTGTTCTAATTTCACTCACGATTCTGAATATGTAACTAACATAAATTTATATTAACTACATCTAACTAATTTACTAAAAAACGTGAAGAACCCTAAAATTTGAAAATCAAATTAAATGACTATACTGAAAGATAAATGAATGATGATAGAGGGTTTTCAATCCTCTGATGATGCTGAACAAGATAGAATTGAGCTATATCATAAAGAGTGCTTAAATTAAAGAGGTGGAGTTCAGAAACTTACCTCTGAAAAATGGAGGTCGTGAGGATGATGGAGACCAACTGGGCTTGTATGAATGATCCCAAAAGCTTCCTTGGGACTCAGTGATGCTAACTGAATGCTTATTGTAACCTCAATCCTCCTGAATTGTTCTATGGACCTCCCTCGATTTGAGCTTCAAGTGGACATGGAGAGTGATGATTCTTGAGTTACAGATGAGCTGCAACCATCTGAACAGCTTCACTATGACCAGAGGAATGTGTCTGGATGCTTGGCTTTGTTGGAAACCCTCTGAATTGCTCTATGGACCTTCAACTGCAACAGCTCCAAAGTGAGAGCAACAATGGCGTTCCTCCACTTACAGAAGTGATCCAGGTGCTTGGATCACCTCAAATTAACCCCTTTGAGATGTTAGAATGCTTACTTTCCAAAGATAAGCTCTGGTTTGAAGAAAACGATTCTTCTTGCCAAAGAACTTTGAAAAACAATAAGCATGAGAAGAGAAAGAGAAAGCAAGGAATATGGTTGCTTTGGTGTGTTTTCTGAATGAGAAAGAGCCCTCTATTTATAGGCAATTGGCTCAGAGCAATTGAACATAGCAAGCTTGCTTAGTGTAGTGAGTTTGGTTTCTTAGCCAAGAAGAAAATTTGAAAAGATCCTAAATGCAATGATGCATTTTCGGGCTAGCTTCCCCAACCATTGATCTTGTATGATCTAAGGGAACATTTCTGATTCAGAGGAGAGTTCTAATTGGCTTAGAACAAGATTCCTTGATGATTCATCATTTGCCATAAATTCAAAAATGCAATCATTACATAATCACATGCCTTTGTTTTTGGGAATCTTCTCTAATCCTTATGCAATGATGATTTTGGATGCATGGCATGTTTTCATATGCATTAGAGGTCGTGTAGCATCACTTAGTGAAGCAAAATGCACAAAATTGCAAAGTTTCAAATTGTACATGACCTATAATTTCACTTCATGAGGCCAACTTTGAACAAGCATAACTCTTAGCTCAAAATGAATTTGGAGAAGGTTGAACACAATTTGGAAAGCCCTAAACATCTACTTCAAATCATTAGTTTGGAGTTTCTTCAGAATCCTTTGGCAAATTTGTGAAAAATGAGGCCAAAGTTGGAAGAAAACTAGGTTAAAACACTTAGAAAATTTTCTGTGTTTATGACCTAAAACTCCAAAATTTCCAAAACTCTTAAATGATTGATCTTTTGAAAAAAGTTCCATTGTGAGATGTTGTTTTATTTTGCAAGATCTACAACTTTCATGTTGGAAGTTTTTTGAGTTGTGTAGGTGAAATTTTGAGTTCCCACAATGCCCTCAAAAACCCTAATTCCCGACTTTTTGCTCCTTGGTGAATCTCTTTGAATTTCTTTGGTCAAATGACTTTAATATCCATATATTGATGATATTGATCCTTGAAACTCATGGTTTCACCAAAAATCTTAAAAGCCAAAGGTGAACCCATATAGTTGACTTTTTCCTAATAAAGTGAAAATTTGGACTTTTGTGTAGAATCAAGATCTTTTCCTCAAATGAGTGATGTAAATGGATTATATTGAGGTAGTAGAGGTTCTTGAATCATGTCTTGAGTTTTGAATCCATGCCCTGATTAAAAGTCAACTATCCTGGTGAATTGGGTCAAAAACCCTAATTGTCGACCATATGAAAATAATGACTGTAGACCTTGAATTGAGGTGTAATGTCCAGTGGATCTTGTCATATGAGTTATTTGAAGTTGATTGATGTCTTTAAATGATCCCCTGGGGCTTTTTAGGGTTTCCCAAAGGTGATCCCTGATTTTAGTCCTTGATAGGCTAAAAAAACCCTAGTCTGGTGACCTGAGTAAACCTGTACTCAGATGACTGGGTGTCTAATCAATCATAGGTGAAATAATGAAGCTCTTGAGTCTTATGATTATATTAGAGACTAATCCTTCTATTGATTGATCCTTTGCCTGAGTTTTCTTGTTTTTGAACATCCTCGATTGAATGCCAGATGAAGGGATGACTGCTCTGGGCACTTGCTTTGACCTGATGGAAATCCTAAAGATATGTCATCTCAGGGGGGGTCAAAAATTAGGGTATGACAGATGCCCCTATTTAAGTTTCTTTTATCTGGAGGGAGAGAGATTGATATCTCGATCTCTCGTGCGTAAAAGAGACTTAAATATCGAGGAATGCCCGAATTTTGGGCGCTCCTGAGATGTTGTAATTGATAAAATCTTTGCGTGACTTGATCCCGTTGTCGCACTTGGCAGGGGATGAGGAGACAAACTCCTGCAGAAATACTTGATGTGGATTTTGGCGAATGGATGGCAGCGTTGGATGCGCAATCAATCTTCTTTAACTAAGTGTTGACACTTAGAAAAAGGTAAACAACCTCCCCTCGTTTCGGATGTCCATATCTCGAAACTAGCCTCAGTTGTGTTTGGACAATATCTCAGATAAAGAGAAAATTTCCAAAGGTTTGTTTCCTCATCAAACTTCTCATCAGCACTTGGAGATGAGATACCATTTGATGGTAATAAAGAAACTTCAAAGGTTTGTTTCCTCGTCAAACTTCTTACCCGCACTTGGAGGCAAGATACCATTTGACGGTAATAAAGAAACTTCAAAGGTTTGTTTCCTCGTCAAACTTCTTACCAGCACTTGGAGGTAAGATACCATTTGACGGTAGTAAAGAAACTTCACCATCTTCCCTTTTGACTTGACGTCTTTGAAAGGATGTCACATGGCCTCATGATCTTTTGACGGGCTAATGACTTTGTTTGAAGGCGGACGAACTGTTTTCGGGGTGAAAACCGCCATTCGTCGACTGATGCCGGGGAATCAACAAACTGTTTTCCTAAGAGGAAAACTGCCATTCATCGACTCTGTGGGGAACTAAACATCCCAGGAACAGACAAACTGTTTGAAGAAACTGCCATTTGTCGATCTCTTGAGTATTTAACAGACAAATTGTCTTTCCTTGGGGAAAGGCTGCCATTTGCCAATTGCTAGGGGAACAAACTGTCTTCTACTAGGAGACTGCCATTTGTTGACCCTGTCGTGAAAGAAAGTGAGCAAACTGTCTTCTGCTGAAAGAGACTGCCATTTGCTGACTTTGTTGAGGAATCTTTAAGCGAAACGAACTGTCTTCATGAAGAAGGCTGCCATTCGTTACTTTTGCTCGAAAAAGTAAGTGAACTGTCTTTTGCTGAAAGAGACTGCCATTCACTGACTTCGCTGGGGATCATTTATCGATCTGCTGGGAGATTCTGAATTATTTTTTTTGACGAAAAGTGGCATCTCTTGACCTTGCTGGGGAAATACCAAACTGTTTTCCAGGAGGAAAAACTACCACTTGTCAATTATGTCGGGGAATCCACACTCCTCGGAGAAGAGAAACCGCTCATCGGCCTTGTGGGGAATTCCAAAATGCGAAACAGACTATCTTATCTGAAGAAAATTGTCGAGTGTCGCTCTGCGGGAGAATCTCGGCTGAGGAACTCCAAAAGTGAACAAACTATCTCTTTGAGGGAGACTACTATTTGTTGACTTGCTTGGGGAGATCCTTGTGTATGAACTGTCGTCTTGAAGGAAAAAGTTTCTCCAGAACTTGCAGGGGAAACTTGAGTCCATGCCTTAATGACTCGGGCATTCACATGATCAAAGCCTGACTCGACTATGCAGTTATGATATAATGTATGCATGAATATTATGACAATTATAAAATGTAAAGTGAATGTGAATAAAATTGTCGCGGATGTAAAATCCTATGATACGACTTGAATTCTTGTTGATCAGAAGATGTCCTCTTCTTGCAGTTCGAACTCTGCCGGGAATACCTGGTTATCAGTTGTCCGCTATCCGAAGTGAGTAATATGAATTGAAGTGAAGATCCGTCATCGGGAGATGTTCGCAAAGCGATCTCATGGGGAAATTTTGATTCCCGGAGTCTCAACCGTTCTCGGAGCAACTGTTTGCATTCTTCCTATTGTTTGTAAACCTCAGAAAGAAATTTCACCTTTATTTTTGTAAGTAAATTCATTTTATTTTATGAAAACATTTGTTTCAAGAAAATGACTGTTTAAATTTAAAATGCATTTCAAGAAACTGAAAAAGACTAGATTGCAAAGGAAAAGCACAAGGCTCAAATTATTATATATGGAATGGTAATCAGCCAAATGCTTGATTCCATGGAGTATTTACAAAGTTGGAAATTGGTAATTTTCGGGAAAAGGGCTACGATGAAACGTGACGACCGTTATCTTTCTCTTCCACTCCGAGTTGCGCTGTATTCGTGCTTCGTAGAAGATGACCTACTGCTGATGAATACTCCGCTATGGATTTTGAATGATCAAGTTTGTCCTGAACACAGTTACTTGCCATATATCCCTAACTTTTGCGTAAACTACCCTTTTCGGGTTTTAAGTCTACCGGGATTGATTATTTTTTTTATTTTTTTTATGTCTCTAATTTTTGCCTGAATCGCCCTTTCGGGTTTTCGATTCACCGAGACGCTCTTTTTTGCCTAAGTCGCTCTTTGCGAGTTTTCAACTTAGCGAGCTGTTCTTTTGTTTTATTTAGGCGAAGTATTTCTTGACTGCGTCGACGTTCACAGGACGGGTGAATTCTTCTCCATCCATAGTCGTGAGTATTAAGGCTCCTCCTGAGAAAGCTCTCTTGACCACGTAGGGGCCGTCATAATTGGGAGTCCATTTCCCTCTTGAATCTGTGAGAAAAGATTGAATCTTTTTGAGTACAAGGTCGCCTTCTTTGATTGTGCGAGGTCGGACCTTTTTGTCGAAAGCTTTCTTCATTCTTTGTTGATATAGTTGTCCGTGGCATAAAGCTGTCATGCGCTTTTCTTTGATTAAGTTCAATTCATCGAATCTGCTTTGACACCACTCGGCTTCTGTTAATTTTGCCTCCATCAAGACTCTCATTGATGGGATTTCAACCTCTATAGGTAGGACCGCCTCCATGCCATATACAAGGGAGAAAGGAGTTGCTCCAGTCGAAGTACGTACTGATGTACGGTAACCATGAAGAGCATACGGGAGCATTTCATGCCAATCTTTGTAAGTGATGACCATCTTTTGAATGATTTTCTTGATGTTTTTGTTAGCTGCTTCTACAGCTCCATTCATCTTTGGTCTGTAAGGAGATGAGTTGTGATGTTCAATCTTGAATTCTTCACAAAGCTCCTTCATCATTTTGTTATTCAAATTTGACCCATTGTCAGTGATTATCTTGCTAGGAATGTCGTAGCGACAGATGATGTGATTTTTGATAAACCTGACGACAACTTGTCTTGTAACGTTTGCATATGAAGCTGCCTCAACCCATTTGGTGAAATAGTCTATGGCTACCAAGATGAAGCGATGTCCGTTGGACGCTTTTGGCTCGATCATTCCAATCATGTCGATTCCCCACATGGAGAAAGGCCAAGGGGAAGAGAGTATGTTGAGAAGAGATGGTGGCACATGAATTCTATCGGCGTAGATCTGACATTTGTGACACCTCTTTGCGTACTGGTAGAAATTTGACTCCATCGTCAGCCAATAATATCCTGCTCTCAGTATTTTCCTTGTCATGGTATGTCCATTGGTGTGAGTACCAAAGGAACCTTCATGTATTTCTCTCATGAGTACTTCTGCTTCTTTTCTGTCAACGCATCTGAGCAGAACCATGTCGAAGTTTCTCTTGTACAGAACATCTTCATTCAGGAAGAATCTACAAGCTAACCTTCTCAAAGTCTTTCTATCTTTCTTTGACGCCCCAAGAGGGTACTCTTGCTTTTGAAGAAAGTTCTTGATGTCGTGATACCACGGTTTGTCGTCGATGATTGCTTCTACTGTGAAAACATGAGCGGGCCTATCCAGGCGCATAACATCGATCCGAGGAATGTCATTCCAATGATTTATCCTAATCATGGAAGAGAGTGTGGCTAATGCATCAGCCAAGTTATTTTCTTCACGAGGAATGTGATAAAAATCTACCCTGTCGAAGAATGGTAATAATCTTCTTGCGTAGTCTTTGTAAGGAATTAGCCCTGGTTGGCGTGTTTCCCATTCTCCTTTGATTTGATTAATGACCAAAGCAGAATCTCCGTATACATCCAAGTGTTTGATTCTTAGATCCACGGCTTCTTCGAGACCCATGATGCAAGCTTCATATTCGGCCTCATTGTTTGTGCACTTGAAAGTTAATCTGGCGGTAAATGGAATATGGGTACCCTGAGGTGTAACAATGATTGCCCCAATTCCTCGGCCATAAGCGTTGACAGCTCCGTCAAAGATTAAGCCCCATTGGGATCCTACCTCAGGTCCTTCGTCGGGTAGTGGCTCGTCGTAATCTTTCATCTTGAGGTACATCACGTCCTCATCCGGAAAGTCGAAACTGGTTGATTCATGACCATTGAGTGGGTGGTGAGCCAGGTGCTCAGCTAGAATGCTTCCTTTCACGGCTTTCTGTACGTGATACTCAATGTCATATTCTGATAACAACATCTGCTAATGGGCAATTCTCCCGGTTAAGGCAGGCTTCTCAAAGATGTACTTGATTGGATCCATATGAGAGATCAAACAAGTAGTATGTCGAATCATGTACTGGCGGAGACGCTTGGCAGCCCAGGCCAAAGCACAACACGTCTTCTCGAGCATGGAGTAGCGGGATTCACAGTCAGTGAATTTCTTGCTCAGGTAGTAAATGGCATGCTCTTTTCTCTTTGTCTCATCTTGCTGTCCAAGGACACAACCCATGGAATCTTCTAAGACGGTTAAGTACATTTTCAAAGGTCTTCCTTCTACTGGAGGAGACAAGATGGGTGGTTCGAGCAGATATTCCTTAATGCTGTCGAACGCTTTTTGACAATCGTCTGTCCAGACGCAACTTTGATTTTTCCGTAGAAGTTTGAAAATAGGAGCGCAAGTTGCAGTCATGAGATATATGAATCTCGAGATGTAGTTCAGACGTCCAAGAAATCCTCTAACTTGTTTCTCGGTTCTGGGTGAAGGCATTTCTTGAATTGCCTTGACTTTGTCTGGATCTACTTCAATTCCTCGTTTGCTGACAATGAAACCAAGGAGTTTTCCTGAGTAGACACCAAAGGTACACTTGTTGGGATTCAGGCGAAGCTGAAACTTCCGTAAGCGTTGAAATAACTTTGTCAGATTCTGTATGTGATCTTCTTCATTTTCTGATTTGGCAATCATGTCGTCCACATAAACTTCCACTTCTTTATGCATCATGTCGTTGAAAAGCGTAGTCATGGCTCTTTGATAAGTTGCTCCTACGTTCTTTAGTCCAAAAGGCATAACACGATAGCAGAACGTGCCCCAGGGGGTGATGAAAGCTGTTTTTTCCATGTCTTCAGGTGCCATTTTGATTTGGTTGTATCCTGAAAATCCGTCCATGAACGAGAAAACTTTGGATTTTGCTGTACTGTCAACCAACATATCAATATGTGGTAAAGGAAAATCATCCTTAGGGCTAGCTTTGTTCAAATCTCTGTAGTCGACGCACATGCGGACTTTTCCGTCTTTCTTAGGAACGGGAACAATGTTAGCTAACCACTGAGGGTATTCTGAAGTGACGAGGAAACCTGCGTTGATCTGCTTTTGAACTTCCTCTTTAATTTTCATGGCCATCTCCGAATGAGTTCTTCTTAATTTTTGCTTGACCGGAGGGCATTCTGCTTTTAAAGGCAAGTGATGCTCCACTATACTGGTATCCAACCCTGGCATATCTTGATAAGACCAAGCGAAGACATCTGAGAATTCTTTGAGCAGCTGTATCAAACTCTCTCTGATCTCTGAACTGAGCGAAGCTCCAATCTTAACCTCTTTTCTGTTTCCATCGGAACCAAGGTTAATGATCTCTAGAGGCTCATTGTATGGCTGAATGGCCTCTTCCTTTTGTTGAAGTAACCGTGAAATTTCCTTTGATATTTCTTCGTCTTCTTCTTCCTCTGCCTCGAATACAGGAAATTCAAAGCTTGGAGAAGTCATACGGTCGCACGTTTCAACGGGGTATTTTATGATTAATCTGCATATGTGTGATAAGTTTTATTTAGACAACGAGGGAAGACTCGGTGTATGCAGTTAATAATATTTTGATGTTATTTAAGGGTGTTTTTTAGGATTACCAATTTCTGAAAAAAGAAAAGGGATAACTAAACGAAGGAACAGAATGACATTTTTATTTATTGACAGTCATTTCTTGAAACAAAGACCCTATAAAACAAAAATCTATTGCTTTGGGCGAAGCAAAGAGGGACATTTTTCTAAGAAATAGTAAAATGCAAAGCCCTATGAAACATCTCTTCACCCTGGGCTATGGTGAGAGGACAAAATAACGGTGAAAGTTCCTACTTAGGAGTGCGAACAACAGTTGAAACTTCAACAACTGTCCAGTAGTGGCGAACCCCATTGTGCACTAAGTAATCTGGAACCTTAGGCTTAAGCTGGCCTGTGGTAGGTCTTGATTTACCAACCACTGTCTTTGCAACACTCAGACGATCTTCTTCTACTTCAGCAGACTGAGCGGTGTGAGCATACCCATTTCCAAGTGGAGTATGTCGGTTTTTCTTTTGAGGAAACTTCCAATCTTCTGAATGGAGAGACTCGTTGTCGGAGACACTTTCGAGATCATCCTCTTCTGTATTTTGGTCTTGCTCTTCTCCCAAGATGGCATTGACTAGATATATGAACTCTAGATCCATAGCCTCAGAAGGTGACTTGGGGATATAATCCTCAATGATGATTTCACCAGTCGATCATGATGAATAGCAAGGGTTATACATCTCTTTTGGCTGAGAGAGGTACTCATAATCAATGTTCCATCCAGTTGGAACAATATCTTCAAGAGAGATTCTTGAACTTTCAGGAGCGGAGTATTTCACCATGTAGTCGAATTTTCCGCTTGGTTCTCCTAATGTATCCCAAGTCTCTTCAAGGATAGGAGGAACTTCTGATGAACCATGACTTCTGGTGGTGAAGCTGTCAGTAACTTTATCACTGCTTGGTTGAGTCTTACTTTCAGATCCTTTAGTCGGATAACAGCAAGGTGAATCAGACTCTGATAGGGAGATATATCCTGCTTTGTTAAGATAGGATAACCATTCCTCTTCATCGGTGTTTTCTGTATCGATGGTATTGACTGTTTGTTGAACAGGTTGAAGAAAACCTCCACTGCAGAAAGTTTCTTGAATAGGGAGAACTACCTCAATCCCTGGAATAGCTTTTGATGATGTTGGAAAGAATCCAACTCCTGTTCTGTTCTTGTTGTTGGTAGGAATATTAATGTGCCCCCAACCACTGGTAGTGCCATCCTTTATAACTTGGATTGCATCTTTGTATGAAGAGATAGACGCTGCTTTCTCCTTTCCTTTGTCCAAGGAAAGTGCTTGGAATTTAGTTCCAACAACTTCTTTTGGTTCTATGTCGGAGAATGATGACAGGTTGCTGACGATCAGAGCTCGTTCTCCACATACGGTCACCAATTTGTCATTTCTTATGAACTTCAGTTTCTGATGAAGTGTTGAAGTAATTGCCCCAGCCTCATGAATCCATGGGCGACCTAGCAAACAACTGTATTATGCTGGAATGTCCATAACTTGGAAAATGATTTTGAACGTCTGAGGTCCAATAGTTATGGGAAGATCCACTTCTCCGAAAACTGACTTTCTTGATCCATCAAATGCTTTGACGATGACATGACTTTTTCTTAGAGGGTAATCTTCGAAAGATAATCTTGATAATGTTGATTTAGGCATGACGTTGAGAGAGGATCCATTGTCTATTAGGACTCCTGTGAGAACATCACCCATGCAGCTAACTGAGATGTGAAGTGGAAGATTGTGGTCTACTCCTTCTTCAGGAAGATCTTCGTCACAGAAACTTAGGTTAGTTCCGACGGAGATATTGGCAACGATGTTGTTGAATTGGCTTACAGTAACACTTGGTTCTACGAAAGCTTGTTCCAAAACTTTCTGTAGAGCTTCCCTATGAGCTTCAGAACTCAATAGCAGGGAAAGAACAGAAATCCTAGACGGAGTATGTAGTAATTGATCTACAATGTTGTATTCACTCCTCTGGATTAACTTCAAGATCTCATCATTTTCTTTCGCTTGAACAACATTGGTCGGATGATTGTCTTGCCTATGTGGTACTTCCTCCGAAGGTTTCTCCACATTTTCTGTTGTTCTGTTGAAGACTCGTCCACTTCTAGTGACTCGACTAACATCAGCAATGTTGACAACAGACAGTAATGGTGTTTCCTTACCATTTTCAATGTATGTAGCATTGTACTTGTATGGTATAGCCTTGCTAGACTCATACGGTACAGGTCCTGGTAAGCAGATGACTAGTGGCGCAACTGCTGTCTTCCTGCTATCATACTTAACTTGCATTGGTTCAACTTGATTAATTTGAGGAGATACAGTAAAGACTTCATCATCTTCTCTATTGGCAAGAACAGTAATGGTATTGTCATCCATCAGCTTTTGAATATCGTTGCGAACACGCAAGCATCCTCGTGAATTTCTTCGACAGATTTCGCATCTACTGTAAGCGTGGAAATCTGTTCCAAAGTAGGCAAGTCCATTTAAAGTTTTATGGAACCTGACTACCGATCCTTCAAGATCTTCAACTTTGTAGATTTTGTATTCTCCTGGACATCCTTGAACCATGTTGATGTCATGTTCAGTTCTGACTCGGATATGTTGAATCCATCCTAAGTCCATTTGTTCTTGTAATGCAGCTTGAACTACGGCACATCCTTGATTATTCTTTGGACAAATTTCACATGTGAAGTAGTTGTGAGGTGGTACATGACCGTACCCAGCTTGTTTAGCGTGCATCTTGACAAGATTTTCCCCTATCTGACAAATGTCGTAGATTTGAATGACGTTAGGGTGTTGATCTATCAGATTTACTGAAGCTTCTTTATGCTGCGGCAAAGGATTTGCTTGGACGTTTGGATTAGTATCTTTGAAGGATAGCATTCCGCTCTTCACTAATCGTTGGACGTCAACCTTGAAAGAGAAACAGTTCTCAATATTGTGACCTGGTGCCCCCTGATGATAGGGACAAGATTGGTCAGCCTTATACCATGGTGAGGAACTGTTTGTAGGATTTGGAGGACTTCTTGTCTGAATGAGTCCTTTTGCCAGTAATGTTGGAAACAATTCCGCATACGGCATTGGTACGGGGTCAAAGGCAGGATACCTTGGAGCCCGATTGTTGTAATTTGGAGGTCGATCCTGCTGCTGAGGTTGCTGCGACCTTTGTTGAATTTGTTGTTGCGGGACCTGAGGTTGATAAGCTGGCGCTGAGTTAACAACCGGAGTTATTGCTGCAACTTGAGGTTGGAACTTCTTCTTGATTTTGTGCAAGACATTGCTGACATCTTGATCCTTTTTCTTCTAGAAAGAACTTCCATACTTCCTTGGACCAATAGAAGATTCTGGTTCTTTGTTCAAGCGTCCTTCCCGAACTGCTTCTTCTAAACGTACACCCATGTTTACCATCTCGGTAAAGTCACTTGGTGCACTTGCAACCATTCGTCCGTAGTAAAATGGACTCAAAGTTTTGAGATAGATTTTTGTCATTTCTTTCTCTTCAAGTGGTGGACAGATTTGTGCAGCAACTTCACGCCATCTCTGAGCGTATTCCTTGAAGCTTTCTCTATCCTTTTGAGTCATGGCCCGGAGTTGATCTCTGTCGGGAGCCATATCCAGATTGTACTTATACTGTTTGACAAAGGCCTCTCCGAGGTCTCGAAAAGAACGAATCTCTGAACTGTCCAAGTTCATGTACCATTTGAGTGCAGCACCAGTCAGGCTGTCTTGAAAATAATGAATGAGCAATTGTTGATTATCAGTCTGAGTTGACATTCTTCGAGCGTACATCACGAGATGACTTTGTGGGCATGAATTCCCTTTGTACTTCTCGAAATCTGGTACTTTGAATTGTGAGGAATCTTAACATTTGGAACCAGACAGAGGTCTGCAGCATTCTTTCCAAATAGATCTTGTCCTCGGAGAGTCTTGAGTTCCTTCTGCATTTGCAGAAATTGTTCCTGGAACTCGTCCAATCTTTCATACACGCCAGCATCCTCACTCGGAGCGTGATGATATACTTGTCCGCCCTGTGGAGGAAAAGTATGCATAATCGGTCGTGGAGAAGCCATGACAGCAGATCTTGGAATCTCAGCATTCTGTTGTGCGAAACCCATTGCCGTTGCTCTTGGAACTTCAATTTCCAGAGGTTTGTAACCCTCCGGTGGACGCATATCCATGATGACTTTTGGAGCTTCAGAAGCTGGAGGTATGTACCCTTTTGGAATAAAGTTATACGGCATGCCCCAAGGTCGATCAGGCGGCATGGTATACTGAGGAATAGGAGTAGAAACAATCTCGGAAACCACAGTCCTTTGCGGTTCTTCTGGCGTTGGTCGATTCTGCACAACTACCAGGGCTTCTACCATACTATTGAGTCTTTCAATAGTACCTTTGAGAGTATTAATCTCTTCTCTGAGTTCTTCATTCTCTTGCTCAAAGTCTTCCATTCTTTTCTTGCGACTTGAACGAGTGTTGTATGGATGAGACAGCTTGAAAGTCTTGGTTCACCTCCTTCTCCTCCTCTCTTTCTGGAGAAAGGAAAGTGACTATTAGATCCGCGCCAATTCTCGTGTCAGTGCGTACGACTAAAGCGATGTATGATATGCAATTAAGTTAATTATTTTTCAAGGAAACACCATAATTACGTTATGAAACATCAAAACTTTTATTAATTAAGCGAAAACGCCGTTTTTACACACTTTGAAAAGGGAAATACAGAGAAACTGAGAGAAAGGACTCTAAAACTTTGACAAAGAGCCGACTTCACGTTCTAACATCTTCTTCTGTTTCTTGAGCTGAGCGTTCTCTGACGTGAGTTGATCGATGATCCAGGAAGCAGGAGGGATATGATGAGAAAGTGATGATTGTGTCACTTGTCGATCGAGTACTTCAAGTAACTCATCCTTCCTTCTTAGGATGTTCTGAATCTCAACATTTTCCGTGTTGACGATTCGATACTTGTTCCTCCAAGCATTCCTTTCTTGGCATACCTTGTTTAATGCCGCTTGCAGCTTTTCAACATCGGTGGAGAAAAGGTAAATTGTTCCCTTAGGGGAATAGGTTCTTGATGTTGATATGGCATCCTGAGCTTGAATGCTCTGACGCGTATCCATTGAAGGTAAGGATCCAGGGAGATGCAAAGATGTTTTCCTAACAATCTTCTCCCTTTGCTGTGAACAAGACGCCAGGCTTGGACAATTTCCTTCTTCAGCATGTCGCCATGATCGTCGATGTTCTTGAAGAACAGACCTTCCAATTGAATGTTACTTGGAATGTTTTTCATAGGATAGCCGTATTGACGACGGGCTAAAGCTGGATTGTAACTGATTCCTCCCTTAGTTCCAATAAGGGGTACGTTGGGAAAACTTCCCCAACTGAAGATGATCTTGGTTTCGTCGTTGTCAGGACTACACCACTCAATGTCCGTATGAGTGAGAGACATGATTTTTTGTGACCAGTAAAGGCCATCCCTCATATTCCAGAAAGTGCTAGACTTTGGCAGGTGCGAAACGAACCATTCATATAACAACGGTACGCAGCATGTAATTAATCCTCCTCGCTGCAGGTTTCTTGAATGCACAGAGTGATAAGCATCCGCAAGCAAGGTTGGAACTGGATTTCCAATTAAGAAGATCTTAATTGCGTTGATGTCGACGAAATCATTAATGTTAGGGAACAAAAACAATCCGTAGATAAGCAAAGCCAAGATTTCCTCAAAAGCGCTCATATCTTGGATGCTGACGAAGTACCGAGCTTGATCAAACAGGAATTTGGAGGGCAATCCTTGAATTCCTCCTCTACTCACCATATGAGTTCTGATGTCGACTACGTTCAAAGGAGTAGTTGCAGCGATGATAATGTCGTCAGGATTCTTTTCCAAACCGGAGTACGGATCTTGCGCGTACACGGGTATTCCAATCAGACGAGAGTACTCCTCCAACGTAGGTATGAGCTGATAATCTGGAAAGGTGAAGCAGTGATACGTTGGATCGTAAAACTGTACCAAGGTTGGAAGGATCCCATCCACCATGTTGGTATTGAGCAAAGGCAGAAGTTTTCCATACTTCTCCTTGAAAACCTGGGGGTTGACCACCAGTTTTCCGAGCTTTCCCAGTTCCTCGACCTGGGGAATCTTGAAGGTGTATTTCGTAGCTCTTTTTCTTCCGTAATCCATGGTATAGATCCTTAAGTCCTTTCTCCGTTTCTCTCTTTCTATGAAGTTCAAAACGTTTGTTATTTAGTTTCCTTGAAAAACGACTCGAAAAAAGACTCTTTTGCTTTTAGTTGTTATTAATGAATGATGCATGAATGCATGAATGCACACACAAGAGTTTTAAACAAACATGGCGTTGAAGGGTATAGTGGTCAAGAAGTCAAAACGCAAACCTCGCCCCAATGGTAAACTAAGGGTAAGGATTTTTGTACCTGTAGAACGGGTTCTAGGGGTCTCAGAGTTTTTGCTCAACCTTAAAGATACGTTGATTGGTATCTATAAGAGAGTTTTCTCTGAGTGTAGTATCTGCGTGACAATTACTTTCGTAATCACCGCTCTACGTCCTAAAAAAGGCTTTAAGTGGGGTTAATGTGTTTCTAGGTCCTCCTGGTACAAATCAGTCTCGGAATGCAGTGGCACAGTTAATCACAACCAGCCAGGCAAATCCCAAGAGTAGACTTGGAAACCAAGATTAGAGGGTCTTCACCGGGAAGACATCCTCCATCCTATCTTATGTTGCACTAAAATCCGGGTATAGGATTTCTCACCACATGGGGGAATCAAGCCCTTTCCTGATACAGAATAAACAAAATAAACAAATATATATGCAACAAACACATGATATGACACAGAGGTTAGGCAGGACCTCTCTTGTTTGAGGGGGAATTTGGCATCCCTAATTCCTCATTGGGGCTGGACCAGCAACAGGTCAACCATTGGTTTGGATGAAAAACCAATGTTTTTAACACTTATATCCCCAGCAGAGTCACCATTTTTACTGTGGTGTCGTTTTTTTTACCTCCCCGTTTCACTTGGGAGGACGGCACGCTAGACCCTTCACACGAAAGTTGGAAGGAGAATGCGCCCGTGGTGGGATGAATTTTATTTCAGTTCTTCCTACGATATCACACGAACTTTCTTATTGTCCTACGAGTAGGAAAGGGAAAAAAAGATCTCAACTAAACCCTAAGAGTTTGCTAAGTGTGGGGATTTCACCTAGATTAGAAATTCTGGAGTCTGGGGGGTCGGTTATACATAGGGAAGTGTTTAAACACCCTACATATCTGTAGTACTCTACAGGAAACTTCTCTGTGTCATTGTGATTGTGTTTATTGCTAATGATTGGGAAAGTTTCTCCTTTGTGTTAGGAGAAAGAATTGAATTGATTAAAGAAAGACAGACAGATAGACAAACTGACTATTTTTGGTATTTTATTAGCTCGCTGAGATTCCTTGTGAACCTCATGCCTTCATATCCCTAGTGGAAGTCAGAGCTTAATGTAGTTCGGGGAACTAACTAGGGAAATTAATTGTTTTTTTGGGTGCCTTGATTGAAGCTCAAGGTTGAAGCTTTCAATTAAATCTCTGTTTACAGTAAAGAGACATGAAATCATCTTTACAGAGAGGTATTTGTACTATTCTACCACAAACATTGTAAAGGAGTGACAGAATGACTGAATTCATTTCATTCAAGAGGGGGACCTTACTTGTGTGTTTGCAAGTATGCCAGTCAGATGCCTCTTAAATGAAAGAAAGATGCTCATCCAAATTAGGGAAAGTTACCACATGTCTGGGTTTTACTGCCAGCTCATGCCTTTCAAAATCCTAAATGGGAGACTTGATTGAAATTGAAATAAAATGTAATGTTTTTTTGTTTGAATGTGGTAGAGTAGTAAAAATATCTCTCTATAGAGATAAGCTATGTCTATCTACTGTATAAAAGATTTGACTTTTAGCTGGCTTGCATGAGGCCCAAGCTTGAGGCTTTTTGATTGATTTATTGACTTATTGATTCTGGGAGATGACTCCACTGGGGATTAATTTACAAGGGATTTTTGTGTTCTGTACAAAGCCCAGAATTGAGGCTGACTCTACTTAGGGAAAATCTATTTTTTGATGGGTTTTATTTGGTGTTCTGTACAAAAGCCCAGAATTGAGGCTGACTCTAGCTAGGGAAAACATTATTTTCTGCCTTGTACAAAGCCCAAGGTTGTGGCAGACTCTTTTAAATAAATTGAGTATGGATGACTCTATGGGGAAAAGATCCTAGGTGTTAGGAATCTTTGACACATGAAAGTATGGTTTAATCTGCCTTGTACAAAGCCCAAGGTTGTGGCTACTGAATGATGAAGAACTCACTGGGGAGACTCTATTATCTGCCTTGTACAATGCCCAAGGTTGAGGCTGACTCTTGACAGGGGAGTTTTATTGTTTGGTGCCTTGTATGAAGCCCAAGGTTGAGGCTAACTGTTTTTGTTGGTTTTGACTCTACTGAAGAATTTATTTATTAAAAGACTGTTTTTTTTCTTTGGAAGCTAACCCTTTCCAGGGATTTTGACTCAGCTGGTGAATTTGTCTGTTAAAAGACTGATTTTATCATGTTTTTGGAGGCTGACCCTTTCCAGGGGTTTTTGACTCTTTTGGGGAAATTATCTCCTAAGAGAATGAATCTTTGGTTTTGAAAGACTGATGTTATCATGTTTTTTGGAGGCTGACCCTTTCCAGGGGTTTAAAATGATAGAATGATTTTTTGGAAGCTAACCCTTTCCAGGGATTTTATTGAAATGAAGGACTGATTTTGGAGGCTAACCCTTTCCAGGAATTTTTGTTAAAAATGATTGGCAGAAAGATTATCTAGTGGATACTTCTTGTTTAAAGCCCAAGATAAAGGCTGACACTTGTTGAGGATAAGCAAACATAGATCCTAGACTCTGCTAAGGAAGATTGATGAAGATAAGGGTGACAGAGACTGTCCATGTCTCTCATTCCAAAAAGTGTACTCAATGTAAAATTGAGACAAACTTAGCTTGTTTAAAGTCTGGTTTAAATTGGAAGAAACTCACCAGGATAGGCTAAAAGGTAACTAAAGACCTGTTCATATGTTTATAAGAAACCTGATGGGTCCTTGTATACAAGCTCAAGAGGAAGCTGGAAATGCTTTTAAGAAGCCTGTGGGTCCTTGTACAAAGCCCAGGAGGAGGCTAATCGAGGGTCCTTGTTATAGCACAAGAGAAAGCTATGTAGTTTTGAACTTATTTTGGCTCTAAGCAAATGGGTAAGAGGTTTCACCGGGAATAATTCCTCTTTGGGTGGATGTGTCCTATTTTTTTGGATTCTAAGGTTTTTGTCAAGATGTTTCACCGGGAATAATTCATCTTGGTGGTTTGAACTACATATCTCTAATTAGGAAAGAGCCTTCACCGGGAAGACATTCTCAATCCTAGGCCATATTCCTATAATATATATATATATATATATATATATATATATAGTTTAACTGTCCTAAGGTTTATACTCAAACGTAGTTCTAAAGTAATATATATGCACAGTTTATATTTGACAGTAATTTAAATAAAGACTGTATATTGAAAGCTTGTAAAGCCTAACCTGGATGGAGTGGAGGCCTTTGAAGAAGTATGTACAGAGCCTCAACAGTAATTTTTGTTGTTTTGTTGATAACAGTTGAATATTTATTATAAACAGTTAAGGGTTTTGAAAACCGAAGAAGTGAAGATGGACAAAGGTCACATAGGTATCTGAAGAGTTTCACCGGGAATAATGCCCTTCAAATACCAGAAGAATGTTTTGAAAACAAAAAGAAGATTTTGAAAATACAGTTTTGAAAACAAGCTAAGAAGAGAAGGTGTTTGAGACTTACACTCTATTAGAGGCCCAGTACTTTACAGTACTGGCTATAAAAGCAATTTGAAAATGATTTGAAATGATATAAGGTTTTGTTGTTTGAAAACCTTAATCATCCGTTTAATCGGAGACTGATAACAGCTTTGAAAAGTGACAAAAGTCAGCTTAATTAAGGTAAAGATAAAGATCTATGCCTAATTAAGACCTAAACAATTAGGGTTTTATCATAAACTTATTCACAAAATAATTAGGTTAAAACAAAATGAATATATATATTTAAAGTATTTAAGAAAACACTTAAAACATACTATTTTAAACCTAATAAAAATGTATGAAATAAATAATATTTTTGATGATTTTTTTTATTATTCATAAAATAGATATATTAAATGACAAGTGTGTGAAAAATGAAGTGAAAATAAATTAATTTGATAGATGAATTAATTGTGTGAAGTTATGAGAAAAAATGAAGGAAATTAGTGGTAAAAAATGATTTTGTCTCCTCCAAGGTTTGAACACACGCCCTTTAGGTCACACACCCAAAACCAACACCACTGGGCCAGCGCGCGTATGGTGATAGTAAACTGACTCCTTTGCAACTCATATGTTATTCAAGTGTATAGAAGCAAAAAAGAAAATAAAATCAAAAGGTCTGGGGCGAGGGGGATTCGAACCCCAGACCTTGGGCACGCGCAACACACAAACACTCCTTACCACTGGGCTATAACGATTTAGTCGTTAATGAAACAGGTATCAATCAAAATAAAATAAACTTAACCCTGAATTTGAAATTTGCGCGCCACCACCATTGTCATCTTTAACCTCTAGCTTTGAATTTTTGAAAATCTGAACTCTCTCAACTCTCAACCATTTGCAACGATGTAAACATGAAACTTGTTCTAATTTCACTCACGATTCTGAATATGTAACTAACATAAATTTATATTAACTACATCTAACTAATTTACTAAAAAACGTGAAGAACCCTAAAATTTGAAAATCAAATTAAATGACTATACTGAAAGATAAATGAATGATGATAGAGGGTTTTCAATCCTCTAATGATGCTGAACAAGATAGAATCGAGCTATATCATAAAGAGTGCTTAAATTAAAGAGGTGGAGTTCAAAAACTTACCTCGGAAAATGGAGGTCGTGAGGATGATGGAGAGCAACTGGGCTTGTATGAATGATCCCAAAAGCTTCCTTAGGACTCAGTGATGCTAACTGAATGCTTATTGTAACCTCAATCCTCCTGAATTGTTCTATGGACCTCCCTCGATTTGAGCTTCAAGTGGACATGGAGAGTGATGATTCTTGAGTTACAGATGAGCTGCAGCCATCTGAACAGCTTCACTATGACCAGAGGAATGTGTCTGGATGCTTGGCTTTGTTGGAAACCCTTTGAATTGCTCTATGGACCTTCAACTGCAACAGCTCCAAAGTGAGAGCAACAATGGCGTTCCTCCACTTACAGAAGTGATCCAGGTGCTTGGATCACCTCAAATTAACCCCTTTGAGATGTTAGAATGCTTACTTTCCAAAGATAAGCTCTGGTTTGAAGAAAACGATTCTTCTTGCCAAAGAACTTTGAAAAACAATAAGCATGAGAAGAGAAAGAGAAAGCAAGGAATATGGTTGCTTTGGTATGTTTTCTGAATGAGAAAGAGCCCTCTATTTATAGGCAATTGGCTCAGAGCAATTGAACATAGCAAGCTTGCTTAGTGTAGTGAGTTTGGTTTCTTAGCCAAGAAGAAAATTTGAAAAGATCCTAAATGCAATGATGCATTTTCGGGCTAGCTTCCCCAACCATTGATCTTGTATGATCTAAGGGAACATTTCTGATTCAGAGGAGAGTTCTAATTGGCTTAGAACAAGATTCCTTGATGATTCATCATTTGCCATAAATTCAAGAATGCAATCATTACATAATCACATGCCTTTGTTTTTGGGAATCTTCTCTAATCCTTATGCAATGATGATTTTGGATGCATGGCATGTTTTCAGATGCATTAGAGGTCGTGTAGCATCACTTAGTGAAGCAAAATGCACAAAATTGCAAAGTTTCAAATTGTACATGACCTATAATTTCACTTCATGAGGCCAACTTTGAACAAGCATAACTCTTAGCTCAAAATGAATTTGGAGAAGGTTGAACACAATTTGGAAAGCCCTAAACATCTACTTCAAATCATTAGTTTGGAGTTTCTTCAGAATCCTTTGGCAAATTTGTGAAAAATGAGGCCAAAGTTGGAAGAAAACTAGGTTAAAACACTTAGAAAATTTTCTAAGTGTTTATGACCTAAAACTCCAAAATTTCCAAAACTCTTAAATGATTGATCTTTTGAAAAAAGTTCCATTGTGAGATGTTGTTTTATTTTGCAAGATCTACAACTTTCATGTTGGAAGTTTTTTGAGTTGTGTAGGTGAAATTTTGAGTTCCCACAATGCCCTCAAAAACCCTAATTCCCGACTTTTTGCTCCTTGGTGAATCTCTTTGAATTTCTTTAGTCAAATGACTTTAATATCCATATATTGATGATATTGATCCTTGAAAGTCATGGTTTGACCAAAAATCTTAAAAGTCAAAGGTGAACCCATACAGTTGACTTTTTCTTGATAAAGTGAAAATTTGGACTTTTGTGTGGAATCAAGATCTTCTCCTCAAATGAGTGATGTAAATGGATTATATTGAGGTAGTAGAGGTTCTTGAATCATGTCTTGAGTTTTGAATCCATGCCCTGATTAAAAGTCAACTATCGTGGTGAATTAGGTCAAAAACCCTAATTGTCGACCATATGAAAATAATGACTGTAGACCTTGAATTGAGGTGTAATGTCCAGTGGATCTTGTCATATGAGTTATTTGAAGATGATTGATGTCTTTAAATGATCCCCTGGGGCTTTTTTAGGGTTTCCCAAAGGTGATCCCTGATTTTAGTCCTTGATAGGCTAAAAAAACCCTAGTCTGGTGACCTGAGTAAACATGTACTCAGATGACTGGGTGTCTAATCAATCATAGGTGAAATAATGAAGCTCTTGAGTCTTATGATTATATTAGAGACTAATCCTTCTATTGATTGATCCTTTGCCTGAGTTTTCTTGTTTTTGAACATCCTCGATTGAATGCCAGATGAAGGGATTACTGCTCTGGGCACTTGCTTTGACCTGATGCAAATCCTAAAGATATGTCATCTCAGGGGGGGTCAAAAATTAGGGTATGACACAACCAGTCTAGCCTTGTTTATGATTACTTCACCTTTTTCATTTAGCTTGTTTCTGAAAACCCACTTTATTCCAATAACGTTAAATCCTTTAGGTCTTGGAACCAAATCACACACATTATTTCTTGTAAACTAATTTAGCTCTTCTTGCATTGCAATAATCCAATCAGCGTCTTCCAGAGCTTCATCAACATATATTGGCTCAATCAAAGACACTAATCGAAATAAAGACTCTGCGTTGTTCTTTAGAAATGTTGTTCTGATGGGATCATCTTTTTTCCAATAATGACATCTTCTGGATGAGCTGAGTTGATTCTTGAAGATTTTCTGACTGTCGGTTCTTCAGATATTCTGAGATTCTCTAAAGAAGCAACAACTTTATCTTCTAGATCATCCTTTCCTCTGAGCTCTTCATGATCTGGATCAGAGATGTCTATATCTGCAAAATTCTCATTCTTCTTTGGCTTTTCAATGCCAAGCTTATCATCAAATCTGACATTGATTGATTCCTCAACTATCAGAGTTTTAGTATTATATACTCTCTATCCCTAAGAGCGTTCATAATATCTAAGAAAAAAACACTGAAGGATAGAAAAACACTTAGAAAGGGGGGGTTTGATTAAGTGCACTTTAAAAACTCTTAAGATAAAAATAATTGCACAATGATTTTTATTCTGGTTCGTTGTTAACGAAACTACTCCAGTCCACCCCCTTAGAGTGATTTACCTCACTTGTGGATTTAATCCACTAATCAATCTTGATTACAATGGTTTTCCACTTAGATACCCTCTAAGTCTTCTAGAGTATTCTGACCACAACCTGATCACTCTAGGAACACACTGCTTAGATACCCTCTAAGACTTTCTAGAGAATCCGATCACAACTTGATCTCCTCTAGTTCTTTACAAATGAATGTAAACAAATTCTTACAAGAGTTATACAATGCTTCTTAAAAAAGCTATAATCACAACTGTGATATTTCTCTTAAAGTTTAAGCTTAATCTCACTAAGATATTACAACAGTAATGAAGTGAGGTTGAAGATGAAGTTTGAGAGATTTTGAATTTGACAGCGTTTCTGTATGTTTGCGCAAAGTGTTGTATTCAGCTTTCTCATCAGAACTTGTATTTATAGGCGTTTGAGAAGATGACAGTTGGGAGCATTTAATGCGTTGCGTGATCCGTACAACATTACATTTAATGTTTCTCTCTTTTTTCAACTACCTCGAGCCTTGCTTTTCCTGCTTTAACTGACTTTGCCTTTAATAGCTTCTAACGTTCCTTTTGTCAGTCAGCGTAGCCCGCCATCTTGTACTTGCTTCTGATCTGATCTTTGTAGATACAACATTTGAATTAATCAGAGTCAAACAGCTTGGTGTAGACCATCTTCTTGTCTTCTAACCTTGAAGTGCTTCTTAGCGTGATACCATAAGAACTTCAGTGCTTCTGCTTCTGAACTCAAGTTCTTCTGATGCTTCAATAGACCATGTTCTGATTCTGCTTGACCATCTTCTGATGTCTTGCGAGAGCATGTTCTGATGTTGCATACTTGAACCTTCCGAGTTAGTGCTTCTTGCGTTGATTTGTGCATACTCTATATATATTTCCTGAAATGGAAAATGCATAGGATTAGAGTACCACATTGTCTTATACAAAATTCATATACATTGTTATCATCAAAACTAAGAATATTGATCAGAACAAATCTTGTTCTAACAAACACTTCTGAGCTTTGGAGTCAAACTTGTTCAGGTGATCCTTAGTATTTAGAATATAGCAAATACATCCAAAAGGATGGAAATATGAAATGTTGGGTTTTCTGTTCTTCCACAATTCATAAGGAGTCTTATTCAGAATTGGTCTTATGGAGATTCTATTCTGAATATAACATGATGTGTTAATTGCTTCTGCTCAGAAATGTTTAGCCATATTAGTCTCATTGATCATGGTTCTGGACATTTCTTGAAGAGTCCTATTCTTTTGTTCTACAACTCCATTTTGTTGTGGAGTTCTAGGACAAGAGAAATCACGGGCAATACCATTTTATTTGAAATAAATTTCAAAGAATTTGTTCTCAAATTCACCACCATGATCACTTATGACTCTTATGATTTTACACTCTTTTTCAGATTGATTCTGTTTGCAGAAATCAAAGAACACAGAATGTGACTTATCCTTGTGTTTTAAGAACTTTACCCATGTCCATCTGCTGTAATAATCTACAATGACCAATCCATATTTTTTGCCTCTGATTGATGTTGTTTTGACTGGACGAAACAGATCAATATGCAGAAGTTCTAACGTCCTTGAAGAAGAAACAACATTTTTAGATTTAAAAGCATATTTTGAAAACTTCCCTTTCTAACATGCTTCACAAAGAGAATATGATTTATATTTCAGATTAGGGAGTCCTCTGACCAGATTGAGTTTGTTAATCGGAGAAATTTTTCTCATGCTAACATGACCCAATCTTTTATGCCAGACCCACTGCTCTTCATTAACAGAAAGAAGGCAAGTAACATGTTGGTTTTTAAGATCTGAAAGATACATATTATAAATGTTGTTCTTTCTTTTGCCTTTAAATAGGATTGAGCCATCCTTTTGACTAACAACTCTACAAGACTTTTGATTAAAGATTATGTCATAACCATTGTCACTTAATTGACTTATGGACAATAAATTATGAGCTAATCCACCAACTAGCATAACATTAGTTATAGAGGGAGAGTTACCAATACCAATGGTTCCAGAGCCTATGATCTTGCCCTTCTGGTTTCCTCCAAACTTTACGTCTCCTCCAGATCTAACTTCCAGCCTTTGGAACATAGACCTTTTTCCCGTCATGTGTCGTGAGCACCTAGAGTCCAGGTACCATGACATGTTTTTCCTTTGTGTTGTTAAGGAGATCTGCAACATGAATTATTTTATTCTTAGGCACCCACATTCTCTTGGGTCCTTTGGGCTTAGTTTTCTCACGTTCTGATTGAACTGAGATTTAGCATAAGAAGCATCAGAATGTGAAACAGAATATTTCCTGGTGTGTGGGACATGGAAGTTCCTAGGATGTGATGTGTATTTAATGTCATGTGAATGTCCATACTGAAATTGTTTATACAAACGTTTGTATTCAATAATCATCTTGTCAACAAGTTCTAGTTTATGTGGAACATTTTCCTCATATCCTATACCTATTCTTTTATTTCCACTTACACCATATATCATAGAGGCCATCTGGCTTCTACCTATACTTCTAGATAGAAACTTCCTAAAACTCAAATCATATTCTTTAAGAATATTGTTAATGCTTGGAATAGAAGTATATGGACTAGAAGTTTTTTTAGATTTTCAACATCTTTTGTTAGTTTTAAAACTTTTTCTTTGAGTCCAAAATTTTCTATCTCAAATTTCTTAGTTTCAGATGCAAAATCCTTTTTGAGACTTTTGTATTTGATACTAAGTTTACTTTTAATTTAATGAAGTTCTGAGAGACTAGAAACAAGTTCTTCTCTAGTTAGATCAGAAAATACCTCTTCAGAGTCTGAGTCAGAGGCAGATTCTTCTTCACCATCTACAGTTGCCATGAATGCTATATTTGCTTGCTCATCTTCAGATTCAGACTCTTGATCAGAGGAATCTGAGTCATCCCAAGTAGCCATCATACCTTTCTTCTTCTCAAATCTTTTTTTGGGCTTTTCTCTCTGAAGCTTAGGACATTCATTCCTGAACTGTAGTAACGACGGTAACGGTAACTCGTGTATCGTCTCTCAAGGACTCTTGGGTTTTACTAACCGAATCGAAATTTGGGGGTTTGTTTTGGTCGAAAAAATGATTATCAAAAGTGATTATTAAAATAAGTTGTTTTGAAAAAGTGATTATGGAAATAAGCCAATCTACTGAATCAGTTCCTACTATCATCGATTATCATAATTTTAATTCCCTAAGCGGATTGTCTATTCCTATTTGGATACAAACTCAGTGACAAGCGGTTAAGTTCGTGAGATGTAAGATCCTATTGTCCGAATTAAGCAAACGGGATAGATTTTCATGGATTAAGCAAACATGATTGATCAGGAACAAAAACGAATTAAGCAAACGTATCGTGCCTAGGTTAGGATCATACAATCAACCAAATTTAATCAATATATTTCATGTAATTGAATTAAGAAAACAAGAACACAAAACATCATTGAAAGGAATTAAACTAGAATTAACATTATAGTAATCTCAAGTATTGGAACCTGAATTACAGTAGATCGACTCAAAGGCGATTAGTTCTCCATGAGTTCGTAAAAGCCCTCAATCAAAATCGTGAACAGTGTAGGGTGATATTCCGTTGTACGGCCAGACCTAGACTAAATAGAAGACAAAAGGAAATTCGGGTCATAACCCAACTGTGTCAAACAAACATCACTCTGACCCAAAACTAATGACCCAAAACTTATAAAACTAGTGTCTGCAGCTTCAAACGAAATTTTGGAAAGATTTGCTCCGAATCTGACTTTGACTCCAGCACGAAAGTTGTAGCTCTTTCTCTTAGCTTTCCGGAGATTATTAGAACGCCTCAATCGGATTCCGGGAGCTCCAGTTATGATCATTTTAGTGCAGACTGCTAATGCTGAAAATAAAGTGCGAAAATCAAATTAAACCAAAAATAAAATAAAATATAAAAACATAATAAAACATAAGAATAATCAAAATAAAGTAAAGAAATGCATAAGTAAAAATATAGGAGAATATGCATAAAGATGCAGTGATCACCATCATACCTTTCTTCTTAAATCTTTTTCTGGGCTTTTCTCTCTGAAGCTTAGGACATTCATTCTTGAAGTGTCCCGGTTCTTTGCATTCATAACATACTATGTTTTTCTTTTCAGATCTTATATGTCTAGAAGATTCTCCCTTTTCAGGTTTCTTGAAGCTTTTAAATCTTCTTTGCTTGTTTTTCCGGAGTTGATTTACTCTTCTAGAAAGAAGAGATAACTCATCTTCTTCTTCAGACTATGAGTCGTCAGATCTTTCTTCTTTAGCCTGAAAAGCGTTAGTACAATTTTTATTGTTAGATTTTAAAGCAATAGATTTACCTTTACTTTGAGGTTCATTTGCGTCAAGTTCAATTTCATGACTCCTTAGGGCGCTTATGAGCTCTTCAAGGGATACTTTGTTCAGATTCTTAGCTATCTTGAAAGTTGTAACCATTGGTCCCCATCTTCTGGGAAAAATTCTGATTATCTTCTTGACATGGTCAGCTTTAGTGTAAGCTTTGTCTAGAACTCTCAGTCCAGATGTCAGAATCTGGAATCTAGAAAACATTGCTTCAATATTTTCATCAACTTCCATCTTGAAAGCCTCATACTTCTGGATGAGAGCCAGAGCTTTGGTCTCCTTGACTTGAGCTTTCCCTTCATGAGTCATTTTCAAAGATTCAATCATCTCATGAGTTGTTTCCCTGTTAGTTATCTTTTCATACTCAGCATGAGATATAACATTTAACAATATGGTTCTTGCTCTATGATGATTTTTGAAATCTTTCTTTTGTGAATCACTCATAGCTTGTTTGTTGATTTTAACTCCACCAGTTTTCGGATGATTGTAACCATCCAACACCAAGTCTCGTAGGTCACCATCTTGACATAGAAAGTAGCTCTCTAGCCTATCTTTCCAATATTCAAAATTTTCACCATCAAAGACTGGTGGTCTGTTGAATCCATTGAAGCTATTTCTACCATTGTTACCATTATTGTTTTGTTCAATAGTGGTTGATACTGGAGCTGCCATTTGCGTGTTTTTATTTTAAATCTTTTGTCTAACACAGTTAAGTGTTTGCACCTAGAACCAAGGCGCTCTGATACCAATTGAAGGAGTGGAAAACACTTAAAAGGGGGGGGGGTGAATAAGGGTTGTTTATTTTTGACAAATAAAAATAACGAACACAATTATTTTTATCCTGGTTCGTTTGAACTCAAACTACCTCCAGTCCACCCTCACAAGTGATTTACCTCCACTGAGGATTTAATCCACTATTTAAAATCTGATTACAATGGTTCTCCGCTTAAATCAACCTCTAAGTCTTCTTGTGTCTACAGATCACAACTTGATCACTCAAGGGAATTTCTTTTACAGTGATATAATCAAAATACAAAGATAATAATGCTTCTAAAAAGCTGTAATCACTAAGTGATTTTTCTCTTAAGCTTATGATCTAGAACTCACTAAATATAAAAAAGTATGTGAGCTTGAGGATTAAAATGCTTGTTGTGTTCAAGAACTTTGTATGAAAGAATGTTATGTGTTGAGTGTTGTAACATTTCTCTTGGGCAAAATGTATCCTTTTATAGGTGTTGAGAATGTGACCGTTGAACAGTTCTGCATTTAATGCTTTGCGTGTATAGTACATGCTGCATTTAATGTTACATGCTTTTGTCAACTACTCCGAGCCTTGCTTCAACTAATTTTTCTGACTATGCCTTTTATAGCCATGCTTCTAACGTTCCTTTTGTCAGACACACATACTAGCCAATCTAGCTTTTCATCATTTGCTTTCTTCTGGAATCAGACTTTGTGATTTGCTTTGTTCATCTGAGTTTGTAGCATTTGGTGCAAGTTATAACTTCAGCGCTTCAGACTATGGAAGTTCCTTTGAGCATGATACTTTTAGAGGTTCAGAGCTTGCTTCTAATAGCCATGTTCTGATTTCTTCAAGACAATGTTCTGTCTTCAAGATCATGTTCTGATGTAGCCATCCAGATCATTTGGGTTGGAGCATCTGAAGAATAAGATATTGCATACTCTTTTACACTTTTCCTGAAATGGAAAACGTAATTTATTAGAGTACCACATTGTCATATACAAAATTCACTTCTAATGTTATCATCAAAACTAGAAAATATGATCAGAACATTTCATGTTCTAACAGGCCTTAAAACTTGTATCGGTTCATTATTCAAGCAATAAAATATTTTTATTTAATCCTTGATTCTGTGTCATGATTTCTTTTCATTTGGATTTGGGCATAGCTTGATTAGGGTTTGTGTTGGTTTGGACTTGGGCGGCGGCGCTGCTGCTTGAAGAAGATGAACAGGGTCGTTCTAACCCTAGTTTGACTTTGGTCAACATCAATAGTAAAAGTAATTTAATTAAATTAAAAAGTTTTTAATAAATGATTAATATGACATTAACTATTATTTATCAAACTAATGATAAAATAATAAATAAATAAATAAAAAGATAAAAACTATTACTTAAGAACAAATAATTAACTTGGTTAATAAAAAACAATAATAATACATAAAAATAAATATAAATTTTTGTTAGTTTAATTTTACAATAAAATACAATTAATATATTTATTTTTAACTAACCAAAACTGACATTTAAATAAATGCTTAATAATAATAAACAAACTTATAATATAACAACACCGTAAAAGTTAATGATAAGTATGAAAACATTTTTTTTAATATATATATATATATATATATATATATATATATATATATATATATATATATATATATATATATATATATATATATATATATATATATATATATATATATATATATATATAGGAAGAAAATTATCAATGGGTCACTATTTTAAATTGGGCCTTTAATAGTTTCTCATCGTACCCCTATTTAATTTCAAGAAGTTTATAAGGGAATGGGTTTAGTAATCAAGATATTAAGCCCAATAGACACCCTTATTTTTAGAGAATTTCTTTATTGACCCCTATAGGGGTGACCCCCAGCGAAAACCCCAACTTGCCCCTACTTCGGAGATGTATCTCCGAAGTATTTTTTTTAAAATTTTCCCGTCTTCGAAAGTGCATTTCCGAAAATGACAAATGGGGTGTGTTTTCGGAGTGCACTTCCGAAAACACCTTTTTCACTTTTTTTGGGGTTTTCAGAAATGCACTTCCGAATTATGCAGAAATTGTGTTTTTTTATGTTTTTCTTAACAGTCCCGTATTTTTAATTAAACGAAAACGCAGAATAAAATAAATGACATATCAACATAAAATACTAATATAAAAAATACAATCCGAATAGTATATACAAGCCGAGTAATAGTGTGTGAAATACAAGCCGAACACAAGAAAAATAATTCAGATCCCCTACTGTGTATGCCTAACCCTCTCTCCCTAGGACCTCCTTTGCCTCCTATATGCCGCTGCATGGCCCACATCACTAACCATCCTCCCCACCATGGTGACTGCCTCTAGACCGCCCTGATCAATGATACCTCGCTCCAACGCATTCCTCCCAAACAGCTCTATCCGCTGGCAGATCGGCATGAGATCAATGGCATGGTCATCCTCGGCCGACTGGTTCTCCAGGATCTCCTCGTATGCTGGCCTAAGAGCGCCAGGAGCGTCGGCTGTCTTTAGAGGATGTGACACCCGAAAGAACCATGTGACATACCCCTCCACATAATGCCAGTCCTGGGTGGCCTGCATGCGACGATACTCCTCCGGGACCACATGACGCTCCCAGTCTGCAAATATGGCAGTGAGCTCCACACAGGTAACTGTGTCGGGAGCAGCCTCGAAAGGTGACCTCGGTATCATCTGCACATGTCCAAACTGCCGCATGCACCGCTCAGGGAGATACCTCACCATGGTGTTGGTCCAGCATGCCAAACAACTAGAATATAACGTGATGCGGTCAAAGGGGACAACAGTAGTGTAGTCACTGAATGGCCTCCAATGGATGTCATTGTGAGCTGTGCAGTCGAGGTACCCACGATATGGTCCCACTGCATTGTTCCCCCTTTGGAGAACGTATCGGGCGGCCCTGGGCATGGCGTCCTGGTACGTAGGAGCAATGGCGAAGCCGTGGATGCGGGGGAAGTAGGAGATGATCCATCCTTGAAACACAAAAAGATAATGTATTAAAAATAAATATGAACCATAAATAAATGTGAAACAATTACAATGAAACGTATCGTCAGGAGTGTGGCGGATCCGATCATCTGCCTGGTCCTCCAGTTGGAGGCTTCATTCAGCTTCTGGTATAGGTATACCAGAATAGATGACCCCTAGTTCCACTAGTGAATGGTAGTCAAGTCCATGAAGTAGAGGAGGTAGGTCACGTCGACGTATCTTGCACTCTTGTCCACAAAGAGTGCAGTGCCTACCAAAAACATGAACCAGCACCGGAGAGCGCAGGCACAGTGATACTCCATAAATAGGCCATTACCCGCCTCCTCGAATTCGGCCGCCGCCACCAAGTGGTGCTCATAATAATCGCTCAATGTGGAGAACTGGATATGAGGCCCATTTGTCGTCCGACACTCAAAATCAGTCATATCTAGGTCCATACCCAGATAGATCGTCATTCAGTCGATCACATCGACCCTCTGGAGCCTTTGATGTAGCCTTAGAAGTTGGTTTGTAGAAAATCTCTATGAGGTTGAGTTTGCAATTGATTTAGGGTAAATGAATTGCGGGGAGGGGTTGTTTTGTTTAATCTGCAAACACGCAGTATTTCGGAAATGCACTTCCGAAATGCTGCTTTCGGAAATGCATTTCCAAAATAAGAAAAATTTTGAAAAAAAAGGTGTTTTCGGAGATGCATCTCCGAAAAAAACTATTTTTTGCACTTCGAAAATGCATTTCCGAAACAAGGGGCATTTTGGGGTTTTCACCATGGGTCACCAAGAAGATAGGGAGGTGGATAAAGAAATTCTCTATTTTTAAATACACCCTTAGAAAAAGAGATTTTTGAAATGGGCTTAACAATCTAAATGTTAAGCCCACTATTTTGATATATACCCCTCTTAAGAGATAAATTCCACGCCAAACATGTTCTAATTAATAATAAAAGGATAAGGCAAATTTTGGGGTATGACAGCTGCCCAATTTTAATTACTCTCAGATCGAAGAGCGTGAGAATACGCAGGTCTCACGCATTTCGGATCGGAGTATTATTAAATAATGCAAGACCCCCTAAATTTTCCCAACAAATAGGCATGGATAATCAATTTATCCATACCGTGGTTTGTGAATTGGCATATTCGTTTCGCTATAAGCCAGTTGAATCAAATCCTAGCAAAATCAGAAGGAATTTAAACATAGCATTTAATCGGATCAAAGGAAATTACTTTAAAAATTAATCTTCAATTCACAATCAATGTCCAAATAAAAAATTACAACAAATCGAATCTTGAATTAAAACCAAATCAAATCTCCAAATCAATTTACAATCAAAACGAATCTGTAAACATTGGATAAATTTCCTAACTAATCTAATCCTAATAACTATAAATCAAAAACACTAACAAACAAAAAAGGGGTGAGAAAATCGAAAGAAGGCGGAGAAAAAGATATTGAAGCACAGAGTCTTCAAGATTTTCCGATCGCCGCCACGACCTTCATTTTCTTACCTACATCCAAACAAAACAAAAAATTATTAGAAGGAGGGAATCAGAAAAATAGAGTGGGACTTACAAAAATAATCGCGACCATAGAGGTAAACATGATCAACTTAGCATAATATCTTCGTTGCTTATGATTGTTGATTCTTGATGTTCGATTTGCATGCTTCGGTTTAAATTATGGAAATTTGGGGGTTTTAAATAATGTTAGGGTTCATAATCTTGTAAAGGTTAGGGTTAGGATTCTTGGGTGATTGAAGGGCTTCTGGGCTTTGTTGTTGAAGGTAACAAATGAAGAAGATGAAGATTTTCATGTTTTTTTGCCTTTTCTGGGTTTTACAGGAACTGGGAGAGAGAAAGAAACGAGAGAGCAAAGAGAGGGAGGGGAGAAATGAAAAATAAAATATGATTAAATTCACCTCAAGCATGATCGTGACACGTGGCCCTTTAAAGGCCATGTGATTGGTCACATAACCTTATCATACTCCCTTGCCTAAAGAAATGCATGCAGACCCTTTGATCGTCATACTTTGGATCTACGTCCCAGATCCTGATTCCGTGGACCATTAGATTCAGATCGATGGTTAAGATCTTGCAATCCCACTGTAGCATCATACGCACATCCACACAAAGCCCAACGGAACTAGAATCTTATTGGGCTTGGCCCTGTAACTATTAACACCCCTAAAAAATTGCTATTGAACATAAAATACACCTCCCCTATTCTCAATTAAAATTTCTAAATCTTTTTCATATTTAATAAATAATATAAATAATAATATGATGCTTATTAATTTTTCTTAATATTCTCTAATTTTTGTTTTACTCATATAGTAATTATTTTTTCTACACTCATGTTTAATAATTAATTTGGATAAATAATAGCTAAAAATATATTTAATTTAGATAAATAATTTGACAATTGATCTAAAATAAAATTTATTCCAACATCTAAAAAAGGGATTTATTTTTTAAAAAACTTAGTAGAATCATATTTCACGATTAATTCTAATTTTTATTTATAATTACATCCCTTTGTTAGTTTCCTTTTATGTTATAAATTTTACTATATACATAATTGTAATAACAATCAAGGAATTTTTTTTTGAATAACCACTTTTTTTAAAAAAATTTCAAAAATAATCAGTATTTCAAAATAATTACACAAATGTCCACTTTTAAAAAAAAAACACGTTGTCGCCAGGGGGGTGGCGACAACACTTAAAGCCAATTGATGTCGCCAGGCCCATTGGCGACTATGTACAAATACTGAGTGTTATCGCCACCCCCTAGCGACAACACCTCCCCTTTATTTTTTTTCAATTTTTTTATATTATTTTTTTTACCTGCATCTAGTGGTCCTGGTCGCCTCCTTGGGTGGCGACAACACCTCCCCTTTATTTTTTTTCAATTTTTTTATATTATTTTTTTTACCTGCATCCAGTGGTCCCGGTCGCCTCCTTGGGTGGCGACAACACCTCCCCTTTATTTATTTTTTCAATTTTTTTATATTATTTTTATTACCTGCATCCAGTGGTCCCGGTCGCCCCCTTGGGTGGCGGCAACACTTAATTGTGTGCAAATTTTTGCCTATATATAGCAGCCCATCATGCAATCATGAATCATTATTTTCTCCTCCAATTTTTCCATTTTCACTTCACATTATTGATCATGTCTCGCATAAGGCTGGACCCATGGCAACGAAAATTGTAACACCCTTCTAAACCCCGCGGAAAATTAACATCAAAATCAGAGTAAAACATGAAAAGGGTATTACAACTCCAATAAAATAAATAAATATTAATGTCATGCCATAAAAGGAACGATAATCCAAAAATTATTCAGGTAGCATGTTAACACAGCGGAATATTCTTAACAACTGAATAATCAAACATCTGGAGTCGGAGGCTCATAATTCAACCATAAACCATAAACAAAACAGGAGTTTATCAGCCAATTCTAAAATAACGTTTCCAGTGTTACACGACCAGAGCATGACACAGACTCAACTGACTCTAACGAACTACTTGACGAGCTAATCCTCACCAAGTACACAAGCTACTCCTCAATCTGAAAAATAACAACAGTAAGGGTGAGTTTCATTCGCATTAACAAATGTTATAGGAATATAAACAATACAACTTCATCCATACATTATTCACCCAAATAAATTATATTCAGATAGTATAGCAACATTCATCAAATACAATCATTCATACCAAAATACACACAAATTATAACATCGGACAACTTCCGTTCATGTTACAATTATACACAACAACCTAATGCAATGCCACTAAATGCATGTGGTACCAAACATGGGATAACCCATCTCACCGATCCACCACCATAAAGATTCGGCTACTTCTCTCACTAATTCCACACAATGGGAATTAGCAACCGCTGTCCCACCACCATAAGGGATACAACCCACAACATGATTATGAAATGCATGCATCAATTACGACATGCTCATCATTAACATCCACCAATAATTCATAATCATTCATGTCACAACATAGAAGCATAATAATATCACAACCATTTGATATTCACCACAACATTATACATTTAACACGACAATATATTATCATCTCAGCAATCGTACTAGCTAAAACACCGCATAGCATGTTCGTACCATTACTCAATCTACTACCAAATACCAATTCATAAAAACCAACAAAATGATTTTTAAGTTATAAATCCCCTAATATACATCATAAAATAGGGAATTAATTCATCTACTAGGTCCTCAAAACGGCATACAAAAAGAATTAACAGTTCAAAAGTTACGGATATTTAAAATAAATATTTTTCAAAAAAGCTTCAGTGGTAACCGGTTACCTAAATGATGTAACCGGTTACATCACTAACAATAACCTTTATTTTTCAATTTCGCCCAGTGGTAACCGGTTACCTAAATGATGTAACCGGTTACATCATCGCGAAACACAGTTCTTCGCCCATTCTGAGACCATGTAATCTGTTACTTCCTTCATGTAACCGGTTACATTACTGATATAGTAGAAAAATCACTTTTCTGCAGCACTTCATTCATCCCAAGTGCGAACCCAATCATACCAAAACATTCAAAATCTCATCACAACACGGAAATTCCGACTCACACATACTTCTAACAGGTTCTAACATCAATATCCAACATCAAACATCATTCACAACAACTCAATTGCATCACACATCATAAATTGAACCTAAAGTTCTACAAACCCCAAAACCCCAAACACCGACATATAATCCAATTCAGAATCCTAACATATAAACTCAATTGAATCATTCTTAATACCCATAATATAGGTTAATAAGAAGAATCCCCCCTTACCTCGATGTCAAATTCTTGGATGCTCTTGCTCTTCGCACTTGCTCTTCTCCCAATTTCACGTTCAATCTTCTCTTCTCCTTTTTGGTTCTCTTTTCACAAAATCTTCCTCTTTTTTATTTTATGAAAAATATAACCTTAGTTTAGTAAAAGGCTTTGCAACTGACACACCCCCTAATTGCTACTTGCGACACTGGCCCATTAGCCTCATTAATCCATATTTCTCAAATAATTCAATTAATTCTAATATTTAATTAAAAAATTAATTAAATTAAATAAAGAAATTTATGGGGTGTTACAAACATCAACCAGCCGTCCTAAGCCGACACCGAAATACAAAAGAGGAGATCCCGGACGAGATCTCTCGATTACTTAAGCACGAGGAAAGAGCCATTCTGCCTCACAAAGAGCCTTTAGAAAGGATCAACTTGGGTTCTGAAGAAGACAAAAAAGAAGTGACCATTGGATCGCTGCTTGATATTGATGTCAAGAGTAAGTTGACAGACCTTCTCAAAGAATATGTTGACGTGTTTGCCTGGTCCTACCAAGACATGCCTGGGTTGGATACCAATATTGTTCAGCATTTCTTGCCATTGAAGCCAGAATGTCCGCCAGTTAAGCAGAAATTGCGAAGGACTCACCCTGATATGGCTAACAAGATCAAAGTAGAAGTTCAAAAGCAACTCGACGCAGGTTTTCTTGTCACCTCTGAGTATCCTCAATGGTTGGCTAACATAGTGCCAGTTCCGAAGAAAGATGGAAAGGTCAGAATGTGTGTTGACTACCGTGACTTGAACAAGGCCAGTCCCAAAGATGACTTTCCATTACCACATATCGACATGCTGGTCGATAACACCGCTAAGTTCAACGTCTTTTCCTTCATGGACGGGTTCTCCGGTTATAATCAGATCAAGATGGCTCCTGAAGACATGGAGAAGACATCTTTCATTACCCCATGGGGTACCTTTTGCTACAAAGTGATGCCGTTTGGATTAAAGAATGCAGGCGCAACTTACCAAAGGGCAATGACTACTCTCTTTCATGACATGATGCATAAAGAAATTGAAGTCTATGTGGACGACATGATAGCCAAGTCCAGCACAGAAGAAGAACATATTGAATACCTTTTGAAGTTGTTTCAACGATTAAGGAAATATCAGCTCCGCTTGAATCCTAACAAATGTACTTTTGGGGTTAGATCTGGAAAACTCTTGGGTTTCATTGTCAGCCAAAGAGGAATTGAAGTAGATCCCGACAAAGTCAGAGCTATTCAAGAGATGCCTGCACCAAAAACTGAAAAGCAAGTAAGAGGATTTCTCGGACGATTGAACTACATCTCCAGATTTATCTCTCAAATGACTGCTACTTGTGGGCCGATTTTCAAGCTTCTCCGCAAAGATCAAGGGGTTGTATGGACTGAAGATTGCCAAAAAGCGTTTGACAGTATCAAAGAGTACCTGTTAGAACCACCGATATTGATTCCTCCAGTTGAAGGAAGACCATTAATCATGTACCTTACTGTGTTGGAAGAATCCATGGGTTGTATGCTTGGACAGCAAGATGAAACCGGTAAGAAGGAGCATGCCATTTATTACCTGAGTAAGAAATTCACAGACTGTGAGTCTCGTTACTCCATGCTCGAAAAAACATGTTGTGCTTTGGCTTGGGCTTCAAAACGTCTCCGCCAATACATGATCAACAATACTACTTGGTTAATCTCCAAAATGGATCCGATCAAGTATGTCTTTGAAAAGCCCGCCTTAACAGGAAGGATTGCCCGATGGCAAATGCTGTTATCCGAATATGACATTGAATACCGTGCTCAAAAAGCGGTCAAAGGAAGCATTCTCGCCGATCATTTGGCGCATCAACCAATTAATGAATATCAATCTCTCAAGTTTGACTTTCCTGACGAAGATGTCTTGTACTTGAAAATGAAAGATTGTGACGAATCATTACCTGAAGAAGGTCCTGAGCCCGGATCAAGATGGGGCCTAATTTTTGATGGAGCAGTAAACGCTTTTGGCAATGGAATTGGGGCAATCATCATCACTCCCAAGGGTACTCATATCCCATTCTCCGCCAGATTGCTATTTGATTGCACCAACAACATCGCAGAATATGAAGCTTGTATCATGGGTCTCGAAGAAGCCATTGACTTAAGGATCAAAATCCTAGACATATATGGAGATTCAGCCCTTGTGATCAACCAAATCAAAGACAAGTGGGAAACTTATCACCCTGGCTTGATTCCTTACAGAGATTATGCAAGACGTCTCTTGACTTTCTTCAACAAGGTTGAATTGCATCATATACCTCGAGATCAGAATCGAATGGCAGACGCCTTGGCTACTCTATCTTCCATGTTCAAAGTCAGTCACTGGAATGATGTGCCTAAAGTCAGAATCACGCGCCTTGAAAGGCCCGCCTATGTATTTGCAACTGAAGCAGTCATCGATGATAAACCGTGGTTCCACGACATCAAGCGCTTCCTTCAAACTCAAGAGTACCCACTTGGGGCATCAAACAAAGATAAGAAAACTCTAAGGAGACTTTCTGGCAGTTTCTTCCTAAATGGAGATGTGCTATACAAAAGAAACTTCGACATGGTTTTGCTCAGATGCGTGGATAGATACGAAGCAGACATGTTAATGCATGAAGTGCATGAAGGGTCCTTTGGAACTCATTCAAATGGGCATGCAATGTCCAAGAAGATCTTAAGAGCAGGATACTATTGGTTGACAATGGAATCTGATTGTTACAAACACGTGAAGAGATGTCACAAGTGCCAGATCTACGCAGATAAGATCCATGTGCCACCGACTCTACTCAACGTTCTTTCATCTCCGTGGCCTTTTTCCATGTGGGGGATCGACATGATTGGAATGATCGAACCAAAAGCTTCAAACGGTCATCGTTTCATCTTGGTAGCAATTGATTACTTCACCAAATGGGTCGAAGCAGCATCTTACGCCAATGTTACAAGACAAGTGGTTGTGAGGTTTATCAAGAATAACATCATTTGCCGATATGGTATTCCCAGCAAGATCATTACTGACAATGGTTCGAACTTGAACAACAAGATGATGAAAGAATTATGTGAGGAATTCAAGATTGAGCATCATAACTCTTCTCCTTACAGACCAAAAATGAACGGCGCCGTCGAAGCCGCCAACAAGAACATTAAGAAGATCGTTCAGAAAATGGTCGTCACTTACAAAGATTGGCATGAAATGCTGCCATTTGCTTTACATGGGTACCGTACTTCAGTGCGTACTTCGACAGGGGCAACTCCCTTTTCTCTAGTATACGGCATGGAAGCTGTGCTCCCCGTAGAAGTTGAAATCCCATCAATGAGAGTCCTCATGGAGACTAAGTTGTCAGAGGCTGAATGGTGTCAAAGCAGATACGATCAGTTGAACTTAATCGAAGAAAAACGTATGACTGCTCTATGCCATGGACAGTTATACCAAGCAAGAATGAAACAAGCCTTCAACAAAAAGGTTCGACCTCGTGAATTTCAAGAAGGCGACCTCGTGCTTAAAAAGATCTTGTCTTTTCAACCAGATTCTAGGGGCAAATGGTCTCCTAATTACGAAGGCCCGTATGTTGTCAAAAGAACATTTTCTGGCGGCGCCATGACTCTTGCAACCATGGATGGTGATGAACTCCCACATCCTGTAAATGCTGATGCAGTCAAGAAATACTTTGTCTAAAAATTACAAAAGAACAGCTCGGTAAGTCGAAAACCCGCAAAGGGCGACTTAGGCAAAAATGAGCGTCTCGGTGGACTGAAAACCTGAAAGGGCGGTCCAGGCAAAAATTAGAGACAATAAACAGAAAAATTCATCCTGGTAGATTGAAAACCTGAAAGGGCAATCTAGGCAAAAATTAGGGATTTATGACAAAGTAACTGCATCAGTCCGTACTTCGTCACCTGAAGAGTCTGTACTTCATCAAAGGATCTTCAAACAAATCATTGCCAATCTGAAGCGACAAGCACAGTTGGAACTCAAAGTTGTTGGGGGAAATAGTGGTTATTGCTTTCAATGTAGCCTTTTCCGCATAATTACCATTTCCAACTTTTGTAAATACTCCATGGAATCACGCCTTTAGCTGATTACCATCCTATTAAATAAATTTGAGCCTTGTGCCCACTTGTTTGCAATCTCCAATTTCTTTTAGCTTGCAAAATGACGCTTTAATTGTGTTATTCACTTTTGAAAAGAAAAAAAGAAAAAAAGTTTTAAATGAATTTACTTTTCTTTTTCAAAATAAAAGCGAAATTTTCCTTTGAGTGATGAACAACCGAAGGAACATCAACAGCTATCTCCATAGGACGAATCAAGGATTATGATAGGAAAAGCTCTTCTATCCCCAGTGAAGAAGGTCTTCTATCCCCAGTGTCAAAGATTTCCCATCTCCAGTGACGAAGATTTTCCATCATCGACAAAGAGGTTCTTCCATCTCAATGAGAAAAGATGCTCATCTTCCCCAGAGAAATTTAAAACATGCAGCACATTCATCACCCGTGTTATCTACACCGTGTTGAAGAACATTTGCTAAGTATCTGGATGTATTGCGACGTCGATCCTTCTCCAGTATATACTTCTTTGTCTGTCAGTATTGTCAGTATGCATGCTACATTCATGACATTCATCATTCATACATATTTGCATCATTTATGCATTCTTGCATTTTTCAATATTTGCTTCATATTCACTTGCTCAGGATATATCTATCCCAAAAAAAAAAGAAGAAAAGAAAAGAAAGAAAAGAAACAAGTATGGGCGTGTCATCTCTCCAAGTAGGTCGTCACCCATAAGCAGAAATAACTTCTTCTTTCTCCAGTTCCCCACTGAGATCATTCCTCGTGGAAGAAGGTTTCTTTAGTTTCTCCTCTCAAAACAAAGGAGAAAATCCCCATTTGAGTTCATTCCTCATGGGAACAAAGTCTTGTTTGACTGTTTCTTTCCAATTCATTCATGGATAGAACCTTGTCTTTACCAAAAGATTCAAATTCCGATTCCCCAAAAAGAGTCGAGAAAAACAAACCATAAACAATAGCCTCATCATCTGAGCAGTTTATGTTTCTTTCAAAAGATTTTTTTTTTCCTCTCTAGGAAATCAATCATGAAGACCATTTGACAATCAGGGCCTTATTACTGTTCACAAAGCTGAATATCCAGTAATTCCCCTAGCAAAGTCTCCAGAATCATTTTGTCACTTGGCTGATAGTTGATCATGTCTTCAAAACCACTATCACGAGGCTGGTAGTCGGTACCTTTTTGTTCTGGTTATATTATTTAACATGTCTATCACCATGCTGATAGTCGGTAATATTAACCGAACCTTTGAAACTCTTTTTACCTTGTCAAGTCTATCACCATGCTGGTAGTCGGTAACACAGTTTCATACCTTTCACCTTCGCATTATTAAACAAGTCTATCCCTCTGTTGATAGTCGATAATGTCGATAGGTAAGCTTTTCTTACAAAGCTATCATTCCCCAATGAAGCATACACTTGCTTTCCCGAAAAAAACGGATTCTCTTCCTAAAACGGATTGAGATATCCTTCCCAATCTCTTTTCCCCAGCGGAGTCAGTTTTGATATTCCCTCGGTAAAGATATCCTTGCATCATTCGCAATTTTGGTATCTTAGGTCCAAAATTCGCGTCTTCTGATATTTAAGTCTCTTCCACCCTATCAAAACGAAGATTTTCAATCTTCATGTCTCAGGTCGAAGAAACTTAAATAGGGGCATCTGTCATACCCCAATTTTTGACCTAAGATACCACCTCATATCATCTGCATATGCATCATTTGCATCTCTAACAAATTGCATAGCTTGTGTTTGCTACTTGTGACTCAGCAGGGTTTAATCAAGAAATCACTCATCAGTACAAGTAACAATCAATTAGGGTTTTGTTCTCCCTTCATCTCAAAAGAATTATCTTCATCAATAATCAACATTTGGTCCTCAAAGATTCATTTCAACAATCTCAAAGGCTCTGAACTAATCAAATTAGGGTTTTGACTGAAGATAGCATACTCCTGACTTTTGCTCAGAATTTGATCTAATGACTTGGGACATGACCTCAAGACCTCAAGTGCATCATTTTGACCTAATCTATTGGCTCATAACATCTCCTACACAAAGATTGATCAGACAAATCCTCAGATCAGGGTTTTGAACTATCAGGGACTGAAATCAGGGATCACATTTGGGAAACCCTAAAAATCCCCAGGAAGTCAATCAAAGGTTTCAATCATCTTCAAATAAAGTGTGCCATATCCATTTGTGTGATTCAAGAGTTTTGATTGGAATCTATTTCAAGATTTTGGCCTATGGATTCATCATGGTGAAGAATTGATTCATATGGATTATTTGAAAGTTGGTACAAGTTTGAAATAATTCACGGAAATTTCACCAAAATTGCAAGAAATATCTTTTAGTCCATTTGTTGAAAGATTATTTCAAGTATGGTTTAAAACCATAAATTCAAGAATTAAAAGTTCATTGGTGCAAGAACATTTTTCACATTACTTTAAGGACTTTTCTTTCAAGAATATCCAACATTCATGGTTCATACAAATTTATCCAAGATTCTAAAGGAAATTCAAGTGGAGTGTCTTTACATGAACAAATTCCAATTTTCAAATGAATTACAAAGGAACTTTATCTAAAGTTCAAGAATTACAAAATTCTATTCATTTTCAAGAATACAAGTTCATACAATTTTAAAGTTGGAATGAATTGGAAATTACAAGAAAAAAGAGAAAAACTACAAAGAAATTCTTGAAGACTTTCTTCAATCTTCAAATCTCCATTCTTGGAATTCAAGTTTCTTCATTCTTTCTTCAAAGAATACTCATGTCACATGAAAAAAAAAAAAGAAACAAAAAGGGGTGAGATTAGCAAAAAGTCCAATAAAAGAAATAATTCAAAAAGAAGAGATAATTCAAGACAAAAAGGAATCAAAGAGAGATTTTTCTTCCACTTGCATGATTCATATCATAAGAAATATCTTTGCATAATGACATGGAGAATATTCTTATTCTTATTCTTATTTTCTCAATGATTACAATCTTGCCAATCAAGTTAATTTTTATGCCAAACACATCCTAAGCTTTTCCTATAAATAGAGGTGTTCTCTTCATTGCAAATCACACCAAAGCTACTATACTACTAGCTTTCTCACTTCTCTCTTTTCATAATTTTCAAAGTTCCATAGTTTGAAAAAGGGTGAAGAAATAGTTCATACCTTGGTGGAAGGTTTCCACTTGAAGATCATCTTCAAGTCTCCTTAATATCCAAAGTTCCCGTGAATCCAAAGAGGTGTTGTGGCATCACCTTCATCAAAGAGCCTACAACAATTTCAAAAAAAAGTTGTTAGTAACAACAATTCAAAGTCGCTTCAAACAATTTGCAACAAGTTCAAAAGTTCATAACCGGTTCAACAACAATTCGAGAGTGTTCTTCAACAACACCACCCGAATTTCTAGAAAAAAGAAAGGAGGTTCAAAACCATACCTCCAGTGGCAGCCCCGTGTTTACGCATCGTTTGCACATCATCTTCAATCAATAGCTGATCCAAACACCGACACCGACACTGCAATTACAACAGTTGCGACAACAAGGAATCACGGTTCAGCATCACAATAATTCAAAGCTTGTTCATCATCTAATCAAATTCAGAATCACATACATCAATTCATTCAAAAATTCAGCATACAATTAACAACAAATCCGAAGCAGTAGCAGCAAGAAAGTGGTTCAGCATCACAATTAATTCAAAGACACAGAACACACAATAGGCGGTTCACAGCATAATTCCAGAAGCAGAATAAACACATACCTCAACACTGTGCCGGTGAAAATCTCCTCGCCGTAGGTAAGTCCATCTCACACCTTACTCCTAACATTGCTGTCAATTACTACTGTAAGTGTTTGGTTCCTATGAACAATTTGAAAATAAATAAATAAAAACAGAGAGTATAAACAATTGCTACTATGTCATGACAAGAGGAAAACGAAATTAAGAACACATACCTGGATTTTTGCTTCTGATTTCTATTTCCATGGCCGCCGAAAACTTGAAGGTTGTCATCGTTGTTGTTCACAGCGAGCAACTGAGAAAGATGAATGAATTGAAAGAGAAATCTATTACTGAGTTATCATCAAAGAAAAACAAAAGAACGCAAATTTGAAGCATACCCGGACTTTTGTTCTTGTTCCATGGCCGCCGAAAAATCGAAGAGCTTCAGTTTTTGTTGTTCAAATCGTGAGTGAAGAGAGACTGAGAGAGCCCATCAATTGCGCGAGAGAGAGAAGAAAAACCAGGTTATTGTTGCTGTTCGTTGAGAATGAACGAAATCGAGAGAGAGGATGAGAAGAATTGTTTTGTGTTCTTTCCATTTGTCTGTTTCAGAATTGTGAACGAAGTGAGAGGGAGTTAGAGCGCTGCTGGCCTCTTTCCCTATTGTTTAGGGTTTTCTAAACCATCCTCTTGCTAACTAACAGATGGGCGGATCCGGGTTCCATCTGACCCGACCCGGTCCGGCCCATGTTTTTTTTAATTCAGCTTATTAATATATTTGGGCTGCACACCTCCAAACGAATTTCAAACCCCCTGGCCCAATTATTAAATTCTTCTAACTATTTCATTTTGAAACTTTTTTTATATAGGTTTTAGTTTTTATTTTAATACTTATTAAAAATGACAAAAAATATGTTTTTAATATTTTCATATGTTAATAAGTGTGTTTTTTTTTAATTCTTATTAAAACTCCAAAAAAAATATTAGATACATATTTTATTTATGTTTCTAATTATTTTCTTCTTCTCATAAAAAACAACAAAAATATATTAGATGCATATTTAAGTTTGTGTTTCTAATTATTTTATCTTTTCATAGAAAAAATCACAAAAATATCTTCTTCTTAAATTAATTTTGTTTGAATTTGATATTTTCATATTATCTTGTGTAGTTAATCATTTAAATTTTTATTTGATTATATCACTTGAATTTTCTAACTTCATCCGAGACTTCGAGATTATTTCTCTGTTGTTCTCTGTTTTGTCTGTTTGTTTGGTCTTCCATTTGTAGTAGAATTCCATAAACAATTACTGGATGATCATGGAATGCTGAAAGTTGTGAGTTTATTCGACATTCTTTTCTGCTGGTGAGGATGCTTAACATTTGTTGAAATCCTATTTTATTCCAAGCATATCACTTGAAGATCAAGGTAACACCTCAAACTCAGAAATCCAATTTTCTCATTCTTCGAGGTAAGCCTAAAACTCAATCAACTGTTTTCACAACAGTAATCAATTCACTTTCAAATCATTTCAACTCATTTCCAAAACGAAGTGGGGCCTCTCGAATATTAGAGAGTATAAGTCCCTTTCGTCTTTCTTTGTACAGTTTTTTTAAACAGAAAACTTTTTTCCAAATTACTTCCAAACAGTTTTTAAAACAATAAATCTCACATCTTTTTTCAAAACCATCCACCCTGTTTTATGAAAATAAAACAGGGGCCTCTCGAATATTAGAGAGTATAAGACCCACTCCTTTTTCCTTTTATACAGTTTTTCTTTAAACAATAAACTTCTTTCAAAACAAACTCTCAAACAGTTTTTTCAAACAACGCGTCTGTAAATAAACAATCAACCATGTTTTTCAAATATACCATGGGCCTCCATGTAGGTATAAGTCCCAAGCCCTTTTGTACATACCCACTCCAGTACATGAAATTAGGTATTTCATTGTACGTCTTTTTGTACATATCTCAATCAATTTGTTTTTAACTTTGAGTAACAAACCAAAAATGAAGGTTTCTTTAAATCTTCCCAAAAATATACCATGGGCCTCCATGTAGGTATAAGTCCCAACCCCTTTGTAAATACCTGTTTACATAGCTTTGAATAAACTCAAGTGGACTTCTCCCCGAGTATGAGTCCCGAGCCCTGTGTATACAAATGGATCATGCTTACAGGTATATTTCCTTCATAAACTCCATTATATACACACACTTTGTCATATATATGCTTATTCATAACCTGTTCATACCTGTTCATGTTTGTTCATACTTGTTCATGTTTGTTCATATGTGTGATATGTGTGCTTGTTCAACTTAGTACAACACTAGGTTCCCTATAGCCTCCTATTGGGCTTCGTGCAAAGAATCTCCCTAGTTTAGGTTAGGACATAGAGTATGGTTTCCCGGTGAAATCGCTCTAAGAGCTCAAACCAACTATACCATGCCTCCCCTTGGGCTTTGTACAAACGAGTGACCCTCCCATAGCCTTCTCTTGGGCTTACAATGCAAGGACCCTGGATTGTCCCTCCCATAGCCTCCTCTTGGGCTTACAATGCAAGGACCCTCGGATAGCCTCCTCTTGGGCTTCGTACAAGGACCCACGGGCTTCTTATAAGCATCCCCCAAATATCCAAAACAAATACCCTAGGAGATTAGACATTTTTCATCTCTATGCTAGGAGTATCTCTTATATATCATCACAAACAACCAATCAATCAAACTTTTTTGCCACAAGTCTGGCTAATCAATCAAACTTTTTGCCACAAGGCTGGCTAATCAATCAAACCGTTTTGCCACCATACTGGCTGATTAATCAAAGTTTTTGTCACAAGGCTGACTTCATTGAAACTTTTGCCACGAGGCTGGCTGATTAATCAAAACTTTTTGTCACAAGGCTGACTTCATTGAAAGTTTTTGCCACAAGGCTGGTTAAACAAACAAAATCAAACAGATGTATGTGATGATATAGATTAGATACATCTAGCATTTAGACGACATTTGTCTATTTTCCTTTGCTTCCACTAGCATAAGTGGGAACTACGATTGCTCTGACTTTCTCAACATCCCTTTGAGAATACGTAGGCACAAGGTCGATCCTTGGCGAGCAAAACAAAACACAAAAAAAAACCATTCAAACCTTAGCACCCGTAGACCCCGAGCTACAGATGCTCTGATTCCCTCTAAGGGATATGTATGCAGAGGATCGCGATGATCTTTGCGAGCATAATCAAACAAACACCTTAGGTCCCACCTATTTCACAACAGAACCTTCACCGTAACATAGAATGAAAAACAATAAAGAACCCTGTAGAGTACTACAGATACGTTGGGTGCTAATACCTTCCCTTCGTATAACCAACCCTCTTACCCAAGATCTCCCCCCACTTTTAGGTTATTGCAGCTTTTTTCCTTTTCCTCCTTTGGAAATAATAAAAAGTTTGGTCGAAATAAAGAAAAATCATTTTTTATGAGCACTCGAGCCCAAAGAAGGCATCAGGTGTCTCATCCCACAAAAAAGAGGAACAAAACGGTTTTTCGCCCGCGACAACTTCCTACTCAAAGCATCGACAACCACGTCTGCTTTACCCAGATGGTAATTCAGTCCAAAATCATAATCCTTGAGGAACTCTAACCACCTTCTTTGCCTCATATTCAGCTCTTTTTAATCAAAGATATACTTCAGGCTCTTGTGATCACTAAACACTTCAAACCTCGAACCATATAGATAATGTCTCCACAATTTCAACACAAATACCACTGCTGCCAACTCTAAGTCATGAGTTGGATAGTTTCTCTCATGCATTTTGAGTTGTCTCGATGCATACGCGACTACCTGTTGATTCTGCATCATTACACCTCCTAATCCCAACAATGAAGCATCACAATACACAACAAAAGATTCTGTCGGATTCGGAAAAATCATGATCGGCGCACTAGTCAACCTCCTCTTCAATTCTTGGAATCCTTCTTCACATTTCGAATCCCAGATGAATGCTTGACCCTTCCTATTCAACTTAGTTAACGGTAACGCTAACTTCGAAAAACCTTCAATGAACTTTCTATAGTAACCCGCAAGACCAAGGAAACTACAGATTTCGGAAACTGACTTCGGAGCTTCCCATTGAGACACTGCTTCTATTTTTGTTGGGTCAACGGCAATACCATCTTTAGAAATTACATGCCTAAGAAAGCTTACTTCACTTAGCCAGAAATCACACTTTGACAGTTTCGCATAAAGTTTCTTTTCCTTCAATAGTTTTAATACCACCCTTAGATGCTCTGCATGTTCTTCTTCACTCTTAGAATATATTAGAATATCATCGATAAATACCACTACGAATTGATCCAGGTAAGGATGGAAGATCCTATTCATATACTCCATGAAAACACCTGGCGCATTAGTCACTCCAAATGGCATCACTGTATATTTGTAATGACCATACCTTGTTCTAAATGCCGTCTTCTGAATATCGTCCTTCTTCACCCGAATCTGATGATATCCCGACCTCAAGTCAATTTTGCTGAACACGCTCGCACCAACCAGTTGATCCATCAAATCATCAATCCTCGGTAATGGATACCGATTCTTGATAGTAACTTTATTCAGCTGTCTATAATCCACACACAATCTCATAGAGCCTTCTTTCTTCTTTACCAACAACACCGGCGCACCCCACGGTGACACACTAGGACGAATGAATTCTTTTTCCAACAATTCTTCTAGCTGACTCTTCAACTCTGCTAATTCCAATGCCGACATACGATACGGCGCCATCGACACAGGACTAGTTCCAGGAACTAACTAAATAGCAAATTCTACCTCCCTATCTGGCGGTAACTCTCTTACATCTTCTAGGAAAACTTCTGGGAATTCACATACTACCGGTAAGTCACTATTCACCACTTTCTTCTTCACTTCCACGGATGCAATCAACATAAACACGGCAGCCCCGTCCTTCATTGCTTCATCCACTTGTCTAGCAGTCGTTGCTAAATCCTCAACACCGACATCTTTCGGAAAAATAACCGTCTTCGTGAAACAGTTGATATGGACCCGATTAAATTGCAACCAATTCATGCCCAAGATGATATCAAGTTGTTCCAACGGAAGGCACACTAAGTCCATTCCGAACTCTCTACCAAAAATATCAATTGGACAGTTCAAACAGGCAAACAAAGTAGTCACTGAACCCGACGCAGGAGTGTCAATGATCATACTTCCATGAATATCAGATATTTCCAAGTTCAAACGTTTAGCACAATCCAACGAAATAAACGAGTGAGTTTCTCCAGTATCTATTATTGCAATTAAAGGAGTGCCATTGATAAAACACGTACCTTTAATCAATCGATCCTCTAGAGTAGTCTCTGAACCTGATAAAGCGAAAACTTTACCCCCAGCTTGATTCTTCTTTGGCTTAGGACACTCTGGACTAATATGGCCCTCTTCACCACAGTTATAACAAGTCACAGTCTTTCCTTTGCAGTCAACAACAATGTGGCCTGCTTTACCACACCTGTAGCACTTCTTCTCTTCACTTTTGCACTCGTGAACACGATGTCCCGATTCCCCACACTTAAAGCACTTAACAGGGGCACTAGAGTATCCCCCACCAGGCTTCTTTCAACCTCCAACTTTATAATTACGCCTACCATATGGTTTACCACGGTCCATAGGCTTCTTCCCTTTCTTGTCAACTAACTCGCGGGGGTGAGATGACTTCAGCTTGAGGTTATCCTCTTCATAGATTCTACTACAATTTACCAAATCAGTAAACCGACGAATCCTTTGATACCCGATTCCCTGCTTAATTTCATCACGGAAACCATTCTCGAACTTAACACATTTTGAAAATTCGCTCGCTTCATCATTGTTATAGTGGATGTAGTACTTGGCCAGCTCAACAAACTTTGAAGCGTATTCCTGTACCGTCATGTTACCCTGTGTCAGCTCCAAAAACTACACTTCTTTCTTGCCCCGAACATCCTCAGGAAAGTACCTCCTCAGGAAAGTACCTCCTCAGGAATTCTCGCCTGAATACATCCCAAGTAATCGCTACACCTGCAGATTCAAGTTCATCTCTACTAGCCATCCACCAATCGTCAGCTTCTTCAGACAGCATGTGAGTACCATACCTCACCTTCAGATTTTCAGCACAATCGATCACTCTGAAGATCCTTTCAATTTCCTTCAGCCACCTCTGAGCGCCTTCGGGATCGTGTGTGCCTTTGAACTACGGAGGATTGTTCCTCTGAAAACTGTTCAGCTGCCTGTCAGCACCAATACCAGCTCCATTGGCATTCCCTCCCAACACACCAGTAATCATACCCAGAGCCTCAGCGATCGCGTCGTCGTTTCTTCCTCCTCTTCCGGCCATTCTTCTGCTAAATATCAAACAATATTCATAAGAATAAGAAGTATCGACAGTATCAACCTTACACTAATCGTATACGAAGGATTAACCAACACTAAGACTCTGACTCAAACGACTGACTATGCTCTGATACCACTATTGTAACACCCTTCTAAACCCCGCGGAAAATTAACATCAAAATCAGAGTAAAACATGAAAAGGGTATTACAACTCCAAAAAAATAAATAAATATTCATGTCATGCCATAAAAGGAACGATAATCCAAAAATTATTCAGGTAGCATGTTAACACAGCGGAATATTCTTAACAACTAAATAATCAAACTTCCGGAGTTGGAGGCTCATAATTCAACCATAAACCATAAACAAAATAGGAGTTTATCAGCCAATTCTAAAATAACGTTCCCAGTGTTACACGACCAGAGCATGACACAGACCCAACTGACTCTAACGAACTACTTGACGAGCTAACCTCACCAAGTACACAAGCTACTCCTCAATCTGAAAAATAACAACAGTAAGGGTGAGTTTCATTCGCATTAACAAAAGTTATAGGAATATAAACAATACAACTTCATCCATACATTATTCACCCAAATAAATTTTATTTAGATAGTATAGCAACATTCATCAAATACTGTCATTCATACCAGAATACACACAAATTATAACATCGGACAACTTCCGTTCATGTTACAATTATACACAACAACCTAATGCAATGCAACTAAATGCATGTGGTACCAAACATGGGATAACGTATCTCACCGATCCACCACCATAAAGATTCAGCTACTTCTCTCACTAATTCCACACAATGGGAATTAGCTACCGCTGTCCCACCACCATAAGGGATACAACCCACAACATGATTATGAAATGCATGCATCAACTACGACATGCTCATCATTAACATCCACCAACTATTCATAATCATTCATGTCACAACATACAAGCATAATAAAATCATAACCATTTGACATTTAACACGACAATATATTATCATCTCAGCAATCGTACTAGCTAAAACACCGCATAGCATGCTCGTACCATTATTCAATCTACTACCAAATACCAATTCACAAAAACCAACAAAATGATTTTTAAGTTATAATCCCCTAATATACATCATAAAATAGGGAATTAATTCATCTACCAGGTCCTCGAAACGGCATACAAAAAGAATTAACGGTTCAAAAGTTACGGATATTTAAAATAAATATTTTTCAAAAAAGCTTCAGTGGTAACCGGTTACCTAAATGATGTAACCGGTTACATCACTGACAGTAACCTTTATTTTTCAATTTTGCCCAGTGGTAACCGGTTACCTAAATGATGTAACCGGTTACATCATCGCGAAATACAGTTCTTCGCCCATTCTGAGACCATGTAATCGGTTACTTCCTTCATGTAACCGGTTACATTACTGATATAGCAAAAAAATCAATTTTCTGCAGCACTTCATTAATCCCAAGTGCGAACCCAATCATACCAAAGCGTCCAAAATTTCATCACAGCACGAAAATGCACATTCACACATACTTCTAACAGGTTCTAACAGCAATATCCAACATCAAACATCATTCACAACAACTCAATTGCATCACACATCATAAATTGAACCTAAAGTTCTACAAACCCCAAAACCCCAAACACCGACATATAATCCAATTCAGAATCCTAACATATAAACTCAATTGAATCATTCTTAATACCCATAATATAGGTTAATGAGAAGAATCCCCCCTTACCTCGATGTCGAATTCTTGGATGCTCTTGATCTTCGCACTTGCTCTTCTCCCAATTTCACGTTCAATCTTCTCTTCTCCTTTTTGGTTCTCTTTTCACAAAATCTTCCTCTTTTCTATTTTATGAAAAATGTAACCTTAGTTTAGTAAAAGGCTTTGCAACTGACACACCCCCTAATTGCTACTTGCGACACTGGCCCATTAGCCTCATTAATCCATATTTCTCAAATAATTCAATTAATTCTAATATTTAATTAAAAAATTAATTAAATTAAATAAAGAAATTTATGGGGTGTTACAAACATCAACCAGCCGTCCTAAGCCGACACCGAAATACAAAAGATGTTATGGGCATGTTATTTTTTCTCCGGTCAAACCCCCTATGGCGGTTACGTTTTGGAACATCCGTACCTTTAACAACCTGAAGCGGACTCTGATGTCACAATTAAAAGGGGAGTACAGTCCCGGGAAATAAATAAAAAGGATCCAGAGGCTTAGAACAAGGGTGTCGCTTATGACCGGAGAAAAGATCCGTTGGTGGGTTGATGTGAAAACCGACCTTGATACTGAACAAATAATGGATGGGACAGATGGCATTGTTTTAACCACTGTAATTTCCTAGATTTTAATTGTTTGTTGTGTTGTTGTTTTAGTCATTGTGTTGTCTTTTCAAATGTTGCCTTTAGGTAAAAATTTATTTCTAGTCCTAGTTTATGTTGTTTGTCATGTGTGTTGTAACTCATCTAATTAATGAAAAAAATTCCATTTCATTGATAAAATAAATTACAAATATCATTTCTCCTAAAAACTATGTTGTGGAGCTAGATCCACGATTGGGACATTTGTTCCTATTATGTCCTACCTCACAACACTTCCTTTGCATTTTTTCAGTGGCGTCCATTTCGGTTCTAATATGCTTGCTGTTTGGTCGACCGCTTTTATTCCGACGCATTAAATCATTATGCAAAACTGTTTCCCCCTCGTACACAGGCCAATATGCCTCCATCGCTACCACCAGAAAGTAATTGTCGTATACGTTGAGCAACGTTGATACCTTGTAAATTTCTGATACCAATGATAGTGCATCAAAGTGAGTATGTGAACATGGTGCAATGACATGGGAGCAAGGCATGCGATAGGATGAAATTGGCCACAGTCGCACCAACGATTTGGTATTGAGACGCGATATTGTTATCGTGGCAGCCCCTGGTTGTGGTCAATTGTTTCTTTGACACTGAAGGTGTGGGCATGACGGTCGAACTCTGTCACTCGATGAGTGTTCCCCTTGGCAGATTCTTGTTGTATATATTTCATGCAGACATCGTTGTATACCTCTTGTGTTTGTAACACTGAATTCCACCGCTTAACTCTTGTGGTGAACAAAGTTGCCATCCGAAAATTTGTTACATTAACCAAAGCAGTTACAGGTAGGTTTCGTATGCCTTTGAAAACCCTGTTCATTGATTCCACAAGATTTGTAGTCATGTGGCCCCACCTAGCCCCATCGTCGTATGACCTAGTCCATCTCGCTCTGTCAATCCTGTCAATCCACCTCCCCGCATCTGGATTTGACAATGCTATTTCACTGCGGTAGTATTGAAATCCAGGTTGGTTTAAGGCATACCCGCGTTCACCAAATGATTCTTCAAAAATTTATCTTTGATCTCTCGCATAAAATTTTGTGCGATATGCCTAATACAATAGACATGCTTAGACGGGGGGTTGTGCCAACCATTTGCCGGATTGTTGTATGTGTTGTCAATAGAAGCGTGCCTGTCCGAAATCAAACAAAGATTAGATTGTGGATCAACTCTAGCTCGAAGAATCTTTAGAAAGAAACTCCAAGCAGCAGTTGTTTCTCCTTCTACCAGAGGAAAGGCTATTGGAAAAATATTGTTGTTTCCATCTTGCGCGACCGCCATCAGCAATGTTCCCCTATATTTTCCATACAACCAGGTTCCATCAGTTTGAATAATCGGCTTGCAAAAACCAAATCTGATGATGTATGGTCGAAATGCCCAAAAAAAGTCTATGGAAGATTCCATTACCTTCAAGAGGGGTTCTGTCTTGGGCTTGTGCCGGCAGTGTCTCCAATATAGTAACAGTCCCAGGTGAATACAATTGAAGTGCAGCCAGGTAGCGAGGAAGTTGTTGGTAGGATTCCTCCCTGTTGCCGTAAACTTTTTCAATTGCTTTCTGCTTCGCTAACCAAGCCTTTCTGTACGAAGGTCTGTATTTGAACACAAAAACACAATGGAAAATAATCGTCTTCACCTTCAGTGATGGGTCAGCTTCGACAAGAGGTATTATGGTATGACATATCATGTTATGACTTAGTTTCCGATGATCTTGCGCCATGTTTTTGTTAACGCAAGTGTGGGCTTGAGAAATCTAACGTATCACTCACGCATTCAATTTCTTCCTAAATGATGCCTTCAGCCTATATCCACACTCCGGGTTTCTGCACAAAATTGTGGCTCTTTCTGGATTTGAGCGATCAGCTTTGAAATCAACACAGTTTGCTAAGTGCCATTTTTTTATAGCTAGCATACAATCGTCATTCGAACGAAACGTGTCACCCTCTTTTAACTCCTCGTCTGACCTCATATATGGGTTGTAGAACATATCAGACGATGGCTCATCCTCCCCCAAATTAAGTGTTGTGAAGTGCGTTGGAGGTGAATATGCATGCGCATCAGGTACTGGAACTTGTTCTCATCTTCGGAATCACGGTTCACCAACTCATCAACCACATCTTCTATTTTGTTTCTTCATCGATGACATCTTCGGGTTGTTGTTCGTCATCAACAACAGGATCAATAACCTGTGACTGCATATTTTGCGACGGAACAATTTGTTCAACCACTATGTACAGCTCTAGATAATCATAACCATAATACTTATGGTTAAGGAACATGTTTTGAACCTCTATGTCAGTTTGTATCTGTGATTGATAAAACTTGACCGAGTTGTTAGGTTCGACCAAGGGTTGTTGGTAAAATATTTGAGAGATTGGTTCTCTAGTTTTGGATTCGATTTTCTTTTTTAGATACGAGAAATCCGCTTTTATATTTAGAGAAAAACGTGTGGAGTTAGTGTTTCTAAATAGAAAACCGTTTGTGTCGCAGTGGTAAGTCTCACCATTCATGTGAACACAAACTTTGTATTGCGAGGTGGATGCCATAATTTTGATCGAAGAAATATATGTGAGAAATATTTGTGAGAAATATTTGTGAGAAATATTTGTGATAGGTATTTGTGAACGAAGAAATAGTTTTGTGTCAAAATATTTGTGAAGTGGTTCATATATAATACATGCAAGACCTTCTTTTTAGTTGCAATAATACATGCAAGAATCAACATTGACAAGACTTATGCATGCCATTAGGGAATCTCTTACACACCTACCCTTACACAAGCATGCATGCAGACTAGGGAATCTCTTACACACCTATGCATGGAGGAAGTCACCAAGGGGTGGCGACTACATTCAATTTTAGGAGTTGTCGCCAAGGGGGGTGGCGACTACATTAATTTTTGGGAGTTGTCACCAAGGGGGGTGGCGACTTGCTTCGAGGAGGATTTCCAACCATTGCATGCACTTGTCTTGTCACACTTGTTTATATTTTTTTATTGTGTTTATTTGCTTATAAATAGGTGCACAAACGTGTTCATTTTCATCATCACCAAACAACTTTCACCAGAGCAAATCGTTTATAACTCCTGCAAACATGTCTCTCCTAACTATGGGTCAAGAGCATCGAGGAACCATTTCAAACATTGCCGAATACGTAAGCTTAAGTAAATTCAATTTATTTATTTATGGTTCAAACATTTAATTTTTTTAATTAAGTTTACTCATTTCAAACATTCAAATACTTATGGTTCAATATTTTTTTTATAGGATTTCATAAGATTTCGGACCCATGCGAAATCGATGGATGCTCCCGACCCTTGGATTGTGTCTTATGTTGAACGTGTGGGATTTGGGAAGGTAATGAATTTAATACATACCTCAATTGATACTAAGTTTATATTAGCATTGTGTGAGCGTTGAAGGCCCGAGACTCATACTTGTCACCTTCCAACGGGTGAATGTACCGTCACGCTAGAGGACGTGTACATGTTATTGGGTCTCTCAACAAATGGAAAAGCTGTGTTTGGAAATGTCCAACAACCCAATGCTCTATGCGTCGAAATGTTGGGTGTATATTTAATAGAGGGTGAGGGCCGAGAAAGAGGTAGGTGCCAAGGTACTAAGCTTGCGGGCCTTCAACAACGTTTTGACGATCTTAGGTTGGATGAGTTTTCTAGCGAAGAAAATAAACTATATAAAGCTAGAATGTATATTATGCTATTATTTGGTAAGTTTCTATTTCCCGAAGGCACGGGGAATAATGTCAATTTTATGTACTTGTGTCTGCTTGAGGACATTGATGAAATTAAGACGTATAGTTGGGGTTCGCCAGTGTTGGCTTATTTTAATTAGTGTATTTATTTTATTATTAATTAGTGTATTTATTTTAATTAGTGTATTTATTTTAATAAGACGTACTTATTTTAATTAATGTATCTTATTTTAATTAGTGTATTTATTTTATTATTAATTGTAACTATATTGATTTTTATTTTTGGATGTGTTTAGGTTTAATGCAACTGGGTTGGATTACACCAATACGCCTGTAAACAAAATAATTTTTTACCGCCAACTCTTGGATCGACTTCGACCCCAAGATGTAATACCACTAAAACTTTCCATTTTCTAACTATATTTGTAAAATAAACTATCTTCTATAGTTTGAAATTAATATTTTTTTCGTTGCACTTTATTTGGAGACCGTACTTGGAACTGGACCATGAACCCGACCCTAAAGAGGCGGCTGTTTTGACGGCAAAATCACCCATCATACGGTTCACCACTGTGAAGATGCACCAAAGTGACCGTGTGAAGCTCCAATTTTGCATGCATCAAGGTATCCCTGACCCCCCCTGAGTGTTTGGCACCTTGGCATCTGCAAAAGGTCAGCCAATAGTGGTACGTAAAAAATTGGAACACGTTTGCTAAAGAGCATCGTAAAATATGGCCCGTCGTTCCACCACTGTCCTACAATTTCCTGTGGCGCCAGCCGAAATGAAACCAACGGCTGAATATGTCCACTGGTACAGAACGGTCACAAATCCCGAAATGTTTGTGTCTGAACCTTTCTATTTGGCAGACCCGCGAGCACAACAACCATAATTCCAACAACAACAACAACCATATATTTTCCAACAACAACAACAATAACCACAAAATTTCCAACAACAACAACCGCCACCAAATTTCCAACATCAACAACCACCACCAAATTTCAAACAACATAATTACGCACAATAACAACCACCCAATTACCAACAACAACCAATAAACCAACAACCACCTATTTACCAACAACAACAACAACAACAACAATTCCAACAATACCACCACCAACAACCATTCCAAACTCAACCACAGACTCAACCCCACCACCTACACTTCCAAGAACTCAATATGGCGGGCTCTTCCAGATCACCACCACTTACCCCCGACATAGGCATACAAGAAGAATACCCGCCATACAACTGATTCGACCAACAAACATCACAATACCCCAACCAACCATTGGATCTCAATACACCACCACAAACAATGTATTTTAACCATCCCGAATCCACCACCAACTTCCAAAGACCAAAATTCGAGGCCGCACCCACTAGGAGAAATTTCAACCCACCAAGACAAAGCTTTGAAACTGCCACGGGCACCCACCTTTCCTATAGCGGGAATTCTAGAGGTCAAGGACGGCTCACATATTTTGTAGACCCGGAATGCATTGAGGGGCCGTCGACTCAAACACAAGAGGAACCAAATAGAGAGGGGCGTCGCAGGACTAGGCGAGCACTACCAACTCGTGAGCCTTCTACACGAGTTATTAGACAACCTGAGTGCGGATTGTACCATGGTCCACGCGGCGGTCAATTGAAATTTTATTATTATCATTAATGTATTTTGTACTTTATGTTGTACTTTTTAAAATTTTAATGTACCTTTTTATTATGATTAATGATTAATGTATTTGGTACTTATTTATTCATTTATATTATTTTCCAAACTGAAAAAATAGTTAAAAATAATAGGTAAAAAAAATTATATAAAAAACTTGAAAAAAAATAGGGGGAGGTGTTGTCGCCAAGGGGGGTGGCGACAACACTTATTTTTTGCATGCATTCGCCAATGGGCCTGGCGACATCATTGGGCTTTAAGTGTTGTCGCCACCCCCCTGGCGACAATGTGTTTTTTTTAAAAAGTGGACATTTATGTAATTATTTTGAAATACTGGTTATTTTTGAATTTTTTTTAAAAAAATATGGTTATTCAAAAAAAAATTCACACTTAAGCTTATGGTTTTTTTAACAATTTCAAACTTCTCTTTAAAAAACACACTTAATTTATCTAATTACAACTTGATATATTTAATATAATTATGCAATACAGTAATAATACGAAAAAAACCCTTTTTCATTTGTTATTTTTTTTAAATATAAGGTTTTGTTTTTTTCAATCTGCATTAATAATTTAAAATACTTAATAAATGCAATATAATTATTTTAATTCAATTAAAGCACCAATTAATTATTAACACCAAAAAAATAAAAAAAAGGATTATATGCAAAATATAAATTTATTCTATCAACTACGAACTACGATAAATTACGAACTATGATAATTTCTATAACACCTCAATATTAAAATAATTATAAATTGCATATAATCCCGTAAAAAACACCAACAAAGAATTACGAACTACGTTGACTCTGATCCTCCAATAAGGAGGTACATAGATATTTGGGCAACCAAAGAGAGTTTCTCCCGTATTATTTTCCCTACTATTTACTGTATCTTTTAACCTCAACTTTTTATAAACCTTGCATTAAGGATGCCTAACACCTTCCCTTAACACTAATTTCTCAACTTACCTAGAATTTTATTCTATTAGAGTTTCTCCCGTATTTCCCTTATCCTTTGGATAAAATAAAATATAGGTGGCGACTCTGTATTTTAGGTTGATAACTTAAGTCGGTTGTAACACGGTTACGTAGGTTTCAGAGGCAATCAGAAAGGAAAAACCATTGGCTCCAGAATTATTGGTAACGTTTCTCTTCCTTCTATATCTAATGTCCTATTGGTTGATGGATTAATGCATAACCTATTATCCATAAGTTAATTAACAGATAATGAATATGATATTTTCTTCAATCAAAAGTCTTGTAAGACTGTTAGTCGGAAATATGGAACTATCCTCTTTAATGGTAAAAGGAAAAACAACATTTATAAGATAAAACTTTCTGAACAGAAGGATCAGAATGTAAAATGCCTAATGTATGTTAATGATGAGCAATGGGTCTGACACAGAAGATTGGGGCATGTAAGTATGAGAAGAATATCTCAAATTTACAAACTCAATCTGGTCAGAGGACTTCCTAATCTGAAGTTTAGTTGAGATGCTCTTTGTGAAGCATGTCAGAAAGGAAAATTTGCAAAACCCTCTTGTAAATCTAAAAATGTTGTCTCTACCTCTAGACCATTAGAGCTTCTTCATATAGATCTGTTTGGATCAGTAAAAACTGCTTCTATCAGTGGAAAGAAATATGGATTAGTGATTGTAGATGATTATAGTAGATGGACATGGGTAAAGCTCCTAAGACACAAAGATGAGTCACACACTGTGTTCTCAAACTTCTACAACCAAGTTCAGAATGGAAAAAAAGTTTAAAATTGTTAAAGTCAGAAATGATCATGGTGGAGAGTTTGAAAATCATCGATTTGAAAAACTCTTCAATGAACACGATATTTCTCACGATTTCTCTTGTCCTAGAACTCCTTAACAAAACAGAGTTGTAGAACGCAAGAATAGAACTCTACAAGAAATGGCTAGAACCATGATCAATGAGACAAACATGGCTAAACACTTCTGGGCAGAAGCAGTTAACACAACGTGTTACATTCAGAATAAAATCTCTATAAGACCTATTATGGAAAAGACTCCATATGAACTGTGGAAGAACAAAAATCCCAACATCTCTTCCTTTTATCCCTTTGGTGGTATCTGTTTTATTCGAAATACTAAAGATCAATTGAACAAGTTTGATTCTAAGGCACAAAAATGTTTAATGTTAGGATATTGTGAACGATCAAAAGGTTACAGAATATATAACATCGAAACACTTATTGTTGAAGAATCCATAAATATAAGGTTTGATGATAAGCTTGGCCCTCAAAAGTCAAAGCAGCATTAATCTCTTGCAAATACAGAAATTGAAATTGTAGGAATTGAAGGGAAAATTTTTAACAACGAAAGAACAGAGGTTCATCAAATAGAAGAAGACGGAACATCATCTCTAACAACTTCTAAAGAACATATTCAAAAGAAACATTGCATAAGCATCCCAGCTCATCCCGAGGACAAGATTCTGGGAAAGGTTGACGATCCAATCAGAACAAGATCCTCATTCAGAAATTCTGAAGAATCTCTCATGAGATTAGTCTCTCTAATTTAGCCAACCTCCATAAACGAAGATCTACTGAATAATGATTGGATACTTGCTATGCAAGATAAACAAAACCAATTCACCAGAAACGATGTATGGGACTTAGTTCCTAAACCAAAAGGCTTCAACATTATGGGAACAAAGTGGGTCTTCAAAAACATACTAAATGAACAAGGAGAAGTAGTCAAAAACAAGGCACAACTGGTTGCACAAGGTTATAGTCAGGAAGAAGGGATAGACTATACATAAACATTTTCTCCAGTCGCCATGTCAAAATCTATCAGACTCTTAATTTCATTTGCAGTTAATAATGACATTACCTTATAGGAGATGGATGTTAAAAGTGCATTTCTAAATGGTTACATTGATGAAGAGGTCTATGTGCATCAAACCCTATGTGCACCCAGAGTTTGTTTAAAAACTCAAGAAATCACTATATGGTCTAAAACAAGCTCCAAGAGCTTGGTATGAAAGACCAAGTAGTTTTATTCTAGAAAATGGCTTCACCAGAGGGAAGGTGAACACTGCCTTATTTTGTAAGTCATTTAAAAATGACATTCTGATTTGTCAAATTTATATGTTGATGATATTATCTTTGGATCTACTAAACCGTCCTTGGGAAAAGAATTTGCTAAGAATATGGCGACAAAATATGAAATGAGTATGATAGCCGAACTCAAGTTCTTTCTAGGAATTCAAATAAATAAAACGACAGAAGGAACCGACATACACCAAACCAAGTATGTTAAAGAACTTCTAAAGAAATTTGATATGATTGATAGTAAAACATCAACGACTCCCATGTATTCTTGAGAAAGAAGATGTTAGTAAGAAAGTAGAACAGAAGTTATAAAGAGGTATGATTGGCTCTCTTTTATATTTAACTGCCTCGAGACCAAATATTCTCTAAAGTGTCTTATTATGTGCCAGATTCCAATCAGATCCCAGAGAGTCTCACTTAACAGCAGTTAAGCAAATTTTCAAGTATCTGAAAGGTACTACCAATCTTGGTCTATTGTATAGAAAATCAAAAGATTACAAATTAGTAGGCTATTGTGACGCTGATTTTGCTAGGGACAGAATTGAAAGGAAAAGTACTTTTGGAATCTGCTAGTTTCTGGGAGAAAACTTAATCTCATGGTCCAATAAAAGACAATCCATTGCGGCTCTATCAACTACTGAAGCTGAATATATAGATGCAGCTGGGTGTAGTACTCAGATGCTCTGGATGAAGAATCAGCTTGAGGATTTCAACATTTATGAGAGTAACATTCCTATTCTTTGTGATAATACTTCTACTATATGTCTCTCTAAGAACCCTATTTTACATTCTACAGTCAAACATATAGAAGTTAAACATCATTTCATTAGGGACTATTCTCAAAAAGGGATTCTTTCTCTAAAATTTATTGATACAGACCCTCAATGGGCTAATATCTTTATAGAAACCCTTGCTGGAGATAGATTTAATTTCATTCTGAAAAACATCAGTATGAAATTATGTCCAGAATGAAGATGTAGCTTACATATGGTTGTGCTCTCTCGGTTGTCGCTATTTGTAAAATTTTGATCAGTTGCTAATAAGCCAGAAGTTCTGGTTATTGAAGGATAGAAAAACACTTAGAAAGGGGGGTTTGAATAAGTGACTTTAAAAACTCTTAAGACAAAAACATTAACACAATTATTTTTATCCTGGTTCGTTGTTAACGAAACGATTCCAGTCCACCCCTTTAGAGTGATTTACCTCAACCTATAATTTAATCCACTAATCTTTCTTGATTACAATGGTTTTCCACTTAGACATCTTCTAAGTCTTCTAGAGTATACTGATCACAACTTGATCACTCTAGGAATACACCACTTAGATAACTTCTAAGTCTTCTAGAGTCTACTGATCTCACTGATCACTCTAGGAACCTTTTACAATCAATGTAAAATAAATGTTACAAGAGTATTCAAATGCTTCATAGAAATCTATAATCACAATTGTGATATTTATGTTAAGTTTTAAGTTTAACTCTCACTAAATATTACAATAGTTGTGAGGTTGAAGATGAAGTTCGTAAGTAATGAATTCAGCAGCGTTTCAGTATTTTGCAAGAGTTGTTCATTTTGCTTCTGATCAGAACTTCATATTTATAGGCGTTTGAGAAGATGACCGTTGGGAGCATTTAATGCGTTGCGTGTACGTACAGCTCTGCATTTAATGTTTCACACTTTTGTCAACTACCTCGAGCCTTGCTTTTGCTGCTTTTACTGACTTTGCCTTTTGTAGCTTCTAACGTTCCTTTTGTCAGTCAGCGTAGCCTGTCATCTTGTACTTGCTTCTGATATGATGTTTGTAGATACAACGTTTGAATAATCAGAGTCAAACAGCTTGGTGCAGAGCATCTTCTTGTCTTCTGACTTTGAAGTGCTTGAGCGTGATACCATAAGAACTTCAGTGCTTCTGCTTCTGATCTCATGTTCTTCTGATGCTTCATAGACCATGTTCTGATTCTGCTTGACCATCTTCTGATGTCTTGCGAGAGCATGTTCTGATGTTGCAATCTTGAACCTTTTGAGTCAGTGCTTCTAGCGTTGAATTGTGCATATTCATTATATATTTCCTGAAATGGAAAATGCAAAGGATTAGAGTACCACATTGTCTTATACAAAATTCATATACATTGTTATCATTAAAACAAGAATATTGATCAGAACAAATCTTGTTCTAACAATCTCCCCCTTTTTGATGATGACAAAAACATATATAATTGATATGAATTTGCAATCAGAATATTAGATGACAAAAGACAATTACACAGATATAGCATAAGCATATAATCAGAGTGTGTGAATATGTCTCCCCCTGAGATTAACAATCTCCCCCTGAAATAAATACTAGAAGAATTTATAAATAAAAGACTTCCCTGAGTATTTTCCATTTCGGTAGAGACGTTCACTTTGCCTAGAACTTCAGAACAATCAGAGCTTCTGCTTCTTGCTTCCATAGGACATCTTTAGAGCTTTGAATTTCTTCTTGTATCATAGCATGCTTGATTGTATCAGAACATTCTTGAATGTGTCAGAGCATCATCAGAGCATCTTTACATCCTGAAATGTTTCAGAGCATGAATGGATCAGAACATTCTTTTAAGAGAGAACATGTATCAGAGAAAATGAGAGAAGAAAATGTAACAGAGTAACTCTTCAAAGAGAATATCAGAACATTCTTCTTGCTTCTGATCTTGAAGCTTCACAGCACTAAGCTTGCTTCAATTTTCCAAGAGCATGCATCTTTATAGAATTGCTTTTCCCCATGTATTTGCTTCTCATGTTGAGCTTTTTCAGAATATCTTCAATCCTGCAAAAAATCTCAAAGACATAGAACTTGCAAATAATGTTAGGAATGTTGAGACTTAATCCTAGCAACTGATATAATAAACCAAATCAATTATCATGTTTCTCCCCCTTTTTGTCATAACATCAAAAAGCATTAAAAAGATTTAGATGAAAAACGACACATAAAGTGAAGAAGATAATATTTCATTGATTAACAAAATATCAGAAGTACAAGAGGGATAGAAGCAGATGCAAGAAACAGATGCAAGAAACAAGAAAACATCTAAGACTAAGACACACTACGACTAGCCTAGCTTAGAAGCTATCTTGGCCAGAAGGTTTGGAATCTCAGGAGTGCTTTTTGTCTGTGTCTTCATAAACGATCTGAATTCCTTTTGAGTATCCTCATGCTTGTCCAGACTAGAAGCAAGATCAGCTTGATTCTGTTGAAGAGCCTTCATGGTGTTCATCAGAACAGAAGGTCCAGCAGAAGAAGCGTCAAAGCTATTGTCCATCAGAGGATTCTCAACAGCAGCATCGACCATGAGAACATCAACTTGATTTTCCTTAAGAGGAGATTGCATAGTAGGATGATTCTCAGCATCTTGAGTTTCAGCACCTTGATTCTCAACATCAGCTTCTGATTCAAAAGCATCTTCAGCAAACACAGGCGAAGGGATTTCAACTTCTGAATTCTCTAAAGCCAAAAGAATTTCAGCCAAATTCTTTGGAGGTGTAGGAGCAGTAGGTTCTGACGGGTATTCAACTTCTGGATATACCATATTTGGTGCTTTCTTAGAGGGATTCTCCCTTATCCAGTTGAATATAGACTGGAAGTCTCCAGTCAGAATGTTGTAGTGAGGCTTCCACACAACCATAGCAAGCGGATGCACTTCCTCGAGCTCATCAACAAGTTCCTTCTCTTCAAGAGATTTCCAGCTTCTGATGGGATGATAGTACTTACCATCATCTAATCCAAAAAGTAACCAGAAGATCCAGTACTTTCAGCCAAGCATCTCTTCTGGATTTTAGAAGATCAGTGTGAATATCCTTCTTGAAAATTTTCCACACTTTGCGAGTAATAACATGATCCATCTTGGACTCATGAGCAGCTTTTAGAGTCTCCAAACCCGTTCTAACCTTAGAAATCAACAAGTCATAGAAATCATTAATAGAGGGTTCAGGAGGATTGAAAGTGAAACAATAATCAGGGTAAAGAAGACTGTAGGGTTTAGATTATCTTGAGAATAAAGCAGGGGTGGTAGAAGAGGTTAAGGAGGATGAAGAATCTGTGGTGGAGGTGGTTGAGAGAATATTTTCAGAAGGAAGTTGGGGAAAGGTAGCATTTTGTGGTTGAGGGTTTAGAATAGGTGTAGAAAGAAGTGGTTGGTTTCCGTTTGTGGTGTTGGAAGAGGATGGAATTACAAAAGGGGGAGGCTTTTTTTGAGGGGGACGGTCAGAAGAGTGGTAAACTTTATGAATGAGCTTCTCAAGCAGTTCATCAGTTCTTTTTACTTTGAGAGACTCTCTGGGTTTCTTCTGCTTCTTTGCTTGCTTAGCATCAGGACATTTTTCTGTGGCCTTTCTCTTCAACTTCTTTTCTTTCTTTTTCTTTTCCTTCTTTCTTAACTCATCCAGAGATGTAAGAGTTCTTCCTCGAATCCAAGCAAGATCAACAGAAGTTTGTGCTTTAACACATGACTTCAGATAGCGTTTAACAGATTTGTCTAGCTCCTCTTTGAACATGTGAGAGAAACTCACAACAGGAGATCTTCTTGTTAGAATATCTGGAAACATTGTTGAGGGAGTGGTCACCTTTTCAATCAGCTGCATCCTTTTTAGAGAATGAGCATTCAGAATAACACCTTGGATAACAGTCAAGTTCTTAGATGAGCCAGTTGCTCTCAAAACTTCTATCAATCCACTCTTAATCAGAATATGAAATCATTCTTCCAAGAGGAATAGTATTCTTCTTGAGTTTTGGATTCTTCTGACGTTCTTCATCTCTTGATTCTTCAATAATTTTCTTCAGATGTTAAAAAAGAATGTGTGGTAGATTGACTCTCATTCCTTTTTCAATGCAGAATAATATATACTTCTGATCCTGATTGACATAGGTAGAGTTTGATGGTTTCCTATGATAGAGAGATCCCAGAATTATCTCAGCCCATACTCTGTAGGAAGGCTTCAAGGCAGTGGTGAACAAAGAGGCAATACCAGAAGAAAACAACTCTCGATCAACTTTATCCCAATCAATTCTTCCATGAAGAGCACCAGTGATTCCATCTAAACTATCAAGACCATACAGTTTTCTTATCAGCTTCTCAGTCACAACAACTTCATGCCTTAGCACGAAGGAGATGATAGCAGTTGAAGTAAACGTAGCATGTGTCTAGAATTCCTTAACCAATATAGGGTAAACTAGGCCAACCAATCTTTCAAAGAAATTTTTCCATCCTTGAATAGCCATTGCAGCTTTGGTTTTGAAATCATGTGCCATAAGATTTTCAAAATCCACCATGGTTTCGCAGAGAACTTCCAGTTCATTAAAAGGATTCGAACAAGACTTCAACAGAGTAAATGCAGATCTCTTTTGTTAAACTTGATGTGACGATGATGCCTTCCGTTGAACATTCGCAGAAGAAGCCATGGATACTTACTGAGATTATAGTTTAGTAACTAGGGTTTATGCAAAACGAAAGAGAGATGAACAAATAAAGACAACGAACAAAAAGAAAGATTGTAAAGAGATGAAATGTTATGGGAATGAGTTTATATAGGCACGAATTTGAAATGAAATGCAATATATTTCTGAATGAACAAGATTACAGAAATGCAGAAAATCGAATGCATTTAATGTTGAGTGACGTTAGGGTAAAACATGATATTTGAAATGATTTTGCACATTTACCCAGGGCGGCCTCTCATCAACTGCACGCATGCTTGTCCAATTAGAGTGAACACGTGTTCATCTTCTGGAACAGCTGGTGACAACTGTTTTGCTTTAAAAGAGATTATGAATCAACTTAGACATATGAAACGTTAGCAATAACAGAATCAGAATATCTATTTGATCAACATCAGAACTTCTTATAAGAAAAATAAAAATTGATCATTTCAAATCTAATCCATATATCAGAACTTCTCATCCTTTCATTCTGGGCATAAATCCATACTGATATTCTTCAGAATGAGCTTAAACCTATCTTCAGCAAGGGGTTTTATAAAGATATCAGCCCATTGATGGTCTATATCAACGAAGTTTAAAGAAAGAACACCCTTCTTAACATAGTCCCTAATGAAATGATGTTTAATCTCAATATCTTTAGCTTTGGAATGTATGATTGGATTCTTAGATAAACAAATAGCAGAAGTATTATCACAAAAGATAAGAAAGTTACTCTCATATATCTGATAATCTTCTAGCTGACTCTTCATCCAGAGCATCTGTGTACTACATCCAGCAGCAGCAACATATTCTGCTTCTGTTGTAGAGAGGGAAATTGTAGCTTGCTTCTTGCTGTACCACGAGATCAGGTGACTTCCAAGAAATTGACAACTTCTAGAAGTACTTTTCCTTTCAACTCTATCTCCAATGTAATCAGCATCACAGAATCCTACTAAGTTGTATTCTTCAGATCTTCTATAGACTAAACTAACATTAGTAGTACTTTTCAGATACCTCAGAATTCTCTTAACAGCTGTTAAGTGAGATTCTCTAGGATCTGATTGGAATCTTGCACACAGACAAACACTGAATATAATATCAGGTCTAGAAGCAGTAAGATATAGAAGAGATCCAATCATAACTCTGTAGAACTTCTGATCTACCTTCTTACTTACCTCATCCTTACCTAGGACACACGTTGGATGCATAGGATTTTTGCTTCTTTGCTTTCTGAAAGATTAAACTTCTTCAGAAGTTCTTTCACATACTTGGTCTGATGAACATAAGTTCCTTCAGAAGTTTGATTGATCTGGTTCCCAAGGAAATACTTGAGTTCTCCCATCATGCTCATTTCAAACTCAGCCTGCATAGACTTAGCAAACTCCTTTCCAAGTGTAGCATTAGAGGTTCCAAAGATAATATCGTCAACATAAATTTGGCAAATTAAAATATCCTTTTTAAAGGTTTTACAAAAGAGAGTAGTATCCACTTTTCCTCCAGTGAAACCATTATCTAGAAGGAAGGAACTTAATCTTTCATACCAAGCTCTAGGAGCTTGCTTTAATCCGTATAATGACTTCTTTAGTTTAAAAACATGTTCTGGAGACTTAGAGTCTTCAAAACTAGGGGGTTGGTGGACATAGACTTCCTCATCTATATAACCATTTAAGAAGGCGCTCTTAACATCCATCAGATACAGAGTGATGTTATGTTGAGTGGCAAAAGAAATTAATAAGCGAATAGATTCTAAACTGGCCACTGGTGCAAAGGTTTCTGTATAGTCAATACCTTCTTGCTGACTATAGCCCTGAGCAACCAGTCTGGCTTTGTTTCTTACAACTTCTCCTTTTTCGCTTAGCTTGTTTCTGAAGACCCACTTAGTTCCAATGATGTTAAATCCTTTTGGTCTAAGAACCAGATCCCCAACATCATTCCTTGTAAACTGATTTAGTTCTTCTTGCATGGCAATTATCCAGTCAGCATCCTTCAGAGCTTGATCAACAGAAGTTGGCTCAATAAGAGATATGTTGGAGAGGTAAAGCAGCAAGCAACAAAAGTTTTTGGAAATATTTATCCGGGAAATTATCGTGTCCACAGAGATTAGTGCTATTGAAGCGCCGTTCGACAGATTCTTAGTTATGAGTTTGGGTTAAAATGGGTTTAGAGGGTAAATGCGGAAATTTAACTTATGAACACAAAAGAATTCATTCTTGATAAAGAATAGCTTATCTGGTTTGAATCTAAACTACTCCTCACAAACTTAGATTTATCACTCCGTCGTACTCAATCTACAATACTCGTCAGAATCACCACATATCCCTCACATCATTGTCCATGTCTGCAACACCGACGAGAGTTCAACTATATTGCTCTTTCGACGATGTCTCAACTGATCGAACAACATAGAGGCATTAAACTTAGATAATATGTGGATGTTGTCATACCCCAAATTTGTCCTACCCTTATATATCTGGCTTATAATTCATATACATACATCATTTAGGTCATGGCCCAATTCATGCATTCATATCATGGTTACTGTTCCAAAAAGGAGACAAGAAAGGAGCTCTTGGCACAAAGAATTTCTGATTAAATACAAAATCTGAGGTCTGGTCTGGGGGCATTATCCTTCTAAAGGCATTCTTGAATCAAGGTTTCTTACCTTCAAGTCAGAGCATTGATTAGGAGAGTACAAGCTTACTATTCATCTGAATATCCTGAATTAGGGTTTCTTGATCAAAGTCAACGCAGTTGACTTTTCGGTCAACACATTGATCAAGAGATGATTTTATGAAAGGAGATGGTATGATGACCGTGTGGAGGTGTTCAGTTGATTTCCATTGGTTAGAATCTGATTAATCGAGAATTTCATTAAGATCGGAGAAAAATCAGAACAGATGACTTTTGAGTCGAAGTCAGGCCAATCACTCAGATATTGACTTTTGGTGGAAAATCGGTCAAGAAAAGTCAAAGAATGAATAAAATCAGGAGTTTGACAAAAGTTACCAAAAATAGAAAAGTATTCTTTCCTTTCTTTTTATTTATTTATTTAAATGTTATTTTTTTATTAAATTAGGGTTAGCCATGTTTGCCTCCGAATTGATAATGCACTCACCCTACTTTTTGTTTGCCATTTTTCCCGCCTTGCAGGGTTTGCCAAATTCCAAAGCTCCGGATAGTCGGTAACCCTAAACCGTAATTATTACTTATGTTAGACTTATTTGTTTAGTATTCCGCTGGTTTCAATTCCCCTCTCCCTCCGCTGGTTTCAATTTCCCTCTCCCGTTATTGCTTTAATTATTAATTGTTGTGGTTAGGAATTTTAGGGAGTGATAACTTTGAATTGAATCTAGAATCACTTAACTATAAGATAAATATCTGAAACTGATCACGTGATTGGTGCACACACGCACAATTTTTCTGGTAACCTCTCTGTTGCCTGTTGCCTATTGCTTGTTGCCTGTTGCCTTGTTGCCTTGTGTTTCTGCAGAATAGCCAGTCCCTCGAATACGAGGATACCTCAGCCGTGTTTCCTCGATTAAAGATCATGGTCCCTAATGATGTTGCCTTCGATACACATGATCTCGACCCTCGGAAGTTGCCTACGAAAAGGTTGAGGTATCATCTTGCTGCCTACGAAAAGGCTATTCTGGTTCTTCCCTTACACTACCTGTCTCCCTATGGCATGGGACAGTCTTAAGGCGAACGAACCCTCGAAGACCCTTCAACCTCCAAATAAAAGGCTTCCTGCCCAATTATGGCAAGGATAGACCCTTTCACCCTGAAAAGGCTAAAAGAACTCCTTTTTCAAACTATAAGGTAATTGCCCTTAATTGCTTTGCCTTGCTCTAAAAATATTTTTCATATTCTTTCTCATAAATCTTCAAAGTGGCTACGCTCATTTACGAGCTAAATTCCGCTTTCTTCTTCTACATTTCTTTTCAAAAAAAACGAGCAAAGCAATTAAGAGCCCATGGAAAACCATGGATGCAAAGGGTGCCTTACACCTTCCCTTTGCATAATTAACCCCCGAACCCTATTTTATTTAAAAGGTTTTTCTCTGTTCTTTTAGCCTTTCTAATTAATTTGGATAAAATAAAAGTCGGTGGCGACTCTTGCTATCCGCAACATTTCGATATAAAAGTCAGTTCACCGTATTACAATTACCAATTTCCGAAAAAAAGAAAAGGAAAAACTAATGAAGGAACAAAATGACATTTTTATTCATTGACAGTCATTTCTTGAAACAAAGACCCTATAAAACAAAACTCTATTGCTTTGGGCGAAGAAAAGAGGAACATTTTCCTAAGAAATAGTAAAATGCAAAGCCCTATGAAACATCTCTTCACCCTGGGCTATGGTGAGAGGACAAAATAACGGTGAAAGTTCCTACTTAGGAGTGCGAACAACAGTTGAAACTTTAACAGTTGTCCAATAGTGGCGAACCCCATTGTGCACTAGGTAATCTGGCACCTTAGGCTTGAGTTAGCCTGTGGTAGGTCTTGATTTACCAACCACTGTCTTTGCAATACTAAAACGATCTTTTTCTACTTCAGCAGACTGAGCGGTGTGAGCATACCCATTTCCAAGTGGAGTATGTCGGACTTTCTTTTGAGGAAACTTCAAATCCTCTGAATGGAGAGACTCGTTGTCGGAGAAACTTTCGAGATCATCCTCTTCTGTATTTTGATCTTGCTCTTCTCCCAAGATGGCATTGACTAGATATGTGTACTCTAAATCCGTAGCCTCGAAAGGTGACTTGGGGATATAATCCTCAATGATGACTTCACCAGTTGATGATGATGAATAGTAAGGTTTGTATATCTCTTTTGGCTGAGTAAGGTACTCGTAATCCATGTTCCATCCAGTTGGAACAATGTCTTCAAGAGAGATTTTTTAGCTTTCAGGATTTGAGTATTTCACCATGTAGTCGAATTTTCCGCATGATTCTCCTAATGTATCCCAAGTCTCTTCAAGGATAGGAGGAACTTCTTCTGATGAACCATGACTTCTGGTGGTGAAGCTGTTAACAACTTCGTCACTGCTTGGTTGAGTCTTACTTTCAGATCCTTTAGTCGAATAACAGCAAGGTGAATCAGACTCTGATAGGGATATGTATCCTGCCTCGAGAAGGTAGGACATACATTCCACTTCAAAATTATCATTGGTGTCTTCCGTATCGATGGTATTAACCGTTTGTTGAACAGGTTGAAGAAAACCCCCACTACGGAAAGTTTCTTAAATTGGAAGAACTACCTCAATTCCTGGAATAGCCTTCGATGATGTTAGAAAGAAACCAACTCCTGTTCTGTTCTTGTTGTTTGTAGGAATATTAATGTGCCCCTAACCACTGGTAGTGCCATCCTTTACAACTTGTATTTCATCTTTGTAGGAAGAAATAGACGTTGCTTTCTCTTTTCCTTTTTCCTTATCCAAGGAAAGTGCTTGAAATTTAGTTCTAGCGACTTCTTTTGGTTCTATGTCGGAGAATGATGACAGGTTGCTGACGATCAAAGCTCGTTCTCCATATTCGGTTACCAATTTGTCATCTCTTATGAACTTCAGTTTCTGATGAAGTGTTGAAGTAATTGCCCCAGCCCCATGAATCCATGGGCGACCTAGCAAACAACTGTATTGTGCCGGGATATCCATAACTTGGAAAGTGATTTTGAACGTCTGAGGTCCAATAGTATTGGGAAGATCTACTTCTCCAAAAACTGACTTCCTTGATCCATCAAATGCTTTGACGATGACGTGACTGTCCCTTAACGGGTAATCTTTGAAAGATAATCTTGACAATGATGATTTGGGCATGACGTTGAGAAAGGATGCATTGTCTATTAGGACTCCTGTAAGAACATCACCCATGCAGCTAACTGAGATGTGAATTGGAAGATTATGGTCCACTCCTTCTTCAGGAAGATCTTCGTCACAGAAACTCAGGTTAGTTCCCGCGGAAATGTTGGCAATGATACTGTTGAACTGTCCTACAGTAACATTTGGTTCAATGAAAGCTTGTTCCAAAACTTTCTGTAGAGCTTCCCTATGAGCCTCAGAACTCAATAGTAGGGAGAGAACAGATATCCTAGACGGAGTATGTAGCAGGTGGTCTACAATGTCGTATTCACTCCTCTGGATTAATTACAAGATCTCATCATTTTCTTTTGCTTGAGTAGCATTGGTCGGATGATTGTCTTGCCTATGTGGTGCTTCTTCCGAAGGTTTCTCCACATTATTTGTTGTTCTGTTGAAGACTCGTCCACTTCGAGTGACCCGACTGACATCAGCAATGCTGACAACAGATGGTAATGATATTTCCTTACCATTTTCAATGAATGTAGCGTTGTACTTGTATGGTATAGCCTTTCTAGACTCATACGGTACATGACCTAGTAAGTAGATGACTAACAGAGCAATTGCTGTTTTCCTACTATCATACTTGACTTGCATTGGTTCATCTTGATTAATTTGAGGAGACACGGTAAAGACTTCGTCATCTTCTCTATTAGCAAGAACTGTAATGGTATTTTCATCCATTAATTTCTGAATGTCGTTGCGAACGCGCAAACATCCTCGTGAATTTCTTCGACAGATTCTGCATCTACTGTAAGGATGGAAATCCGTTCCAAAGTAGGCAAGTCCATTTAAAGTCTTATGGAACCTGACTACCGATCCTTTGAGATCTTCAACTCCGTAGATCTTGTATTCTCCTGAACATCCTTGAACCATGTTGACGTCATACTCAGTTTTGACTCGGATATGTTGAATCCATCCTAAGTCCATTTGTTCTTGTAATGCAGCCTGAACTACAGCACATCCTTTATTATTCTTTGGACAAATATCACATGTGAAGTAGTTGTGAGGTGGTACATGGCCGTATCCAGCTTGTCTAGCATGCATCTTAACAAGATTTTCCCCTATCTGACGAATGTCGTAGATTTGAATTACGTTGGGGTGCTGATCTACCAGATTTACTGAAGCTTCTTTATGCTGCGGCAAAGGATTTTCCTGGACATTGGGATTAGTATCTTTGAAGGATACCATTCCGCTCTTCACTAATCTTTGAATGTCGGCCTTGAAACTGAAACAGTTCTCAATGTTGTGACCTGGTGCCCCTTTATGATAAGGACAAGATTGTTCAGCCTTGAACCAATGTGATGATTCATATGCGGGATTTGGAGGATTCTTTGTATGAATGAGTCCTTTTGCTAGTAGAGTTGGAAACAAATCCGCATAAGGCATTGGCACGGGGTCAAAAGGAGGATACCTTGGTGCCCGATTGTTGTTGAAATTTGGAGGTCGTACCTGCTGCTGAGGTTGATGCGACCTTTGTTGAAATGGTTGTTGCGAAACCTGAGGTTGATAAGCTGGCGCTGAGTTAACAACCGGTGTTATGGTAGCAATTTGAGGTGGAAACTTCTTCTTAGCTTTGTGCAAGACATTACTGACGTCTTGATCCTTTTTCTTCTGGAAAGAACTTCCATACTTCCTAGGACCAATAGAAGATTCTGGTTCTTTGTTCAAGCATCCTACTCGAACTGCTTCTTCTGAACGTACGCCCATGTTTACCATCTCGGTAATGTCACTGGGAGCACTTGCAACCATTCTTCCGTAGTAAAATGGACTCAATGTCTTGAGATAGATTTTTGTCATTTCTTTCTCTTCAAGTGGTGGACAAATTTGAGCAGCAACTACACGCCATCTTTGAGCGTATTCCTCGAAGCTTTCTCTATCCTTTTGAGTCATGGCTCGGAGTTGATCTCTGTCGGGAGCCATATCCAGATTGTACTTATACTGTTTGACGAAGGCCTCTCTGAGGTCTCGAAAAGTACGAATCTCTGAACTGTCCAAGTTCATGTACCATTTGAGTGCAGCACCAGTTAGGCTGTCTTGAAAATAATGAATGAGCAATTGTTGATTATCAGTCTGAGTTGACATCCTTTGAGCGTACATCACGAGGTGACTTTGTGGGCATGAATTCACTTTGTACTTCTCGAAATCTGGTACTTTGAATTTTTGAGGAATCTTAACATTTGGAACCAGACAGAGGTTTGCAGCGTTCTTTCCAAATAGATCTTGTCCTCGGAGAGTCTTGAGTTCCTTCAGCATTTGCAGAAACAGTTCCTGGAACTCGTCCAATCTTTCATACACGCCAGCATCCTCACTAGGAGCATGATGATATACTTGTCTGCCCGGCGGAGGAAAAGTATGCATAATTGGCTGTGGAGAAACCATGACAGCAGATCTTGGAATCTCAGCATTTTGTTGTGTAAAACCTGTTGCTCTTGGAACTTCAATTTCCAGAGGTCTGTAACCCTCCGGTGATTGCATATCCGTTGTAGCTCTTGGAACTTCAGAAACTGGGGGTATGTACCCGTCTGGAGTAAAGTTATACAGCATGCCCCAAGGTCGGTTGGGCAGCATGGTATACTGAGGAATAGGAGTAGAAACAATCTCGTAAACCACAGTCCTTTGTGGTTCTTCTGGCGTTGGTTGATTCTTTGCAACCACCAGGGCTTCTACCATACTATTGAGCCTTTCAACAACATCTTTGAGAGTAGTAACCTCTTCTCTGAGTTCTCCATTCTCTTGTTCAAAGTCTTCCATTCTTTTCTTGTGACTTGAACGAGTGTTGTATGGATAAGACAGCTTGAATGTCTTTGTTCACCTCCTTCTCCTCCTCTCTTTCTGGAGAAAGGAAAGTGACTATTAGATCCGCGACAATTCCTGTGTCAGTGCGTACGACTAAAGCGATGCATGATGTGTAATTAAGTTAATATTTTTCAAGGAAACACCATAATTACGTTATGAAACATCAAACTTTTATTAATTAAGCGAAAACACCGTTTTTTTACACACTTTGAAAAAAGGAAATACAGAGAAAATGAGAGAAAGGACTCTAAAACTTTGATAAAGAGCCAACTTCACGTTCTAACATTTTCTTCTGTTTCTTGAGCTGAGCGTTCTCTGACGTGAGTTGATCGATGATCTAGGAAGTAGGAGGGATATGATGAGAAAGTGACGATTGTGTCACTTGTCGATCGAGTACTTCAAGTAACTCATCCTTCCTTCTTAGGATGTTCTGAATCTCAACGTTTTCCGTGTTGACGATTCGATACTTGTTTCTCCAAGCATTCCTTTCTTGGCATACCTTGTTTAATGCCGCTTGCAGTGTTTCAACATCGGTGGAGAAAAGGAATATTGGTTCCCTTAGGGGAATAAGTTCTTGATGTTGATATGGAATCCTGAGCTTGAATGCTCTGACGCGTACCCATTGAAGGTAAGGATCCAGGGAGATGCAAAGATGTTTTCCTAACAATCTTCTCCCTTTTGTGTGAACAAGACGCCAGGCTTGGACAATTTCCTTCTTCAGCATGTTGCCATGATCGTCAATGTTCTTGAAGAACAGACCCTCCAATTGAATATTACTTGGTATATTTTTCATGGGATAGCCGTATTGACGACGGGCTAAAGCTGGATTGTAACTGATTCCTCCCTTAATTCCAATAAGGGGTACATTGGGATAACTTCCGCAACTGAAGATGATCTTGGTTTCGTCATTGTCAGGACTACACTAATCAATGTCCGAATGAGTGAGGGACATGATTTTTTGTGACCAGTAAAGGCCATCCCTCATATTCCAGAAAGTGCTAGACTTTGGTAGGTGCGAGACGAACCATTCGTATAGCAACGGTACGCAGCATGTAATTAATCCTTCTCGCTGCAGGTTTTTTAAATGCACAGAGTGATAAGCATCCGCAAGCAAGGTTGGAACTTGATTTCCAATTAAGAAGATCTTAATTGCGTTGACGTCGACGAAATCGTTAATGTTAGGAAACAAAAACAATCCGTAGATAAGCAATGTCAAGATTTCCTCAAAAGCGATCATATCTTGGATGCTGACGAAGTACCGAGCTTGATCAAATAGGAATTTGGAGGGCAATCCTTGAATTACTCCTTTACTCACCATATGAGTTCTGATGTCGACTACGTTCAAAGGAGTAGTTGCTGCAATGATAATGTCGTCAGGATTCTTTTCTAAACCGGAGTACGGATCTTGCGCGTACACGGGTATTCCAATCGGACGAGAGTACTCCTCAACGTAGGCATGAGTTGATAATCTGGAAAGGTAAAGCAGTCATACGTTGGATCGTAAAACTGTACCAATGAGGGAAAGGTCCCATCCACAATGTTGGTGCTGAGAAGAGGTAGAAGTTTTCCATACTTCTCCTAGAAAGCTTGGGGGTTGACCACCAGTTTTCCGAGCTTTTCCAATTCCTCGACCTTAGGAATTTTGAAGGTGTATTTCCTAGCTCTCTTTCTTCCATAATCCATGGTATAGATCCTTAAGTCCTTTCTCCGTTTCTCTCTTTCTATGACGTTCAAAACGTTCGTTATTTTGTTTCCTTGAAAAACGACTCGAAAAAGACTCTTTTGTTTTTAGTTATTTATGAATGATGCATGAATGCATGAATGCACACAGAAGAGTTTTTAAACAAACATGGCATAGAAGGGTATAGTGGTCATGGAGTCACAACGCAAGCCTCGCCCCAAGGTAAACTAAGGATAATGATTTTTGTACCTGTAGAACGGGTTCTAGGGATCTCAGAGTTTTTGCTCAACCTTAAAGATACGTTGACTGGTATCTATAAGAGAGTTTTCTCTGAGTGTAGTATCTGCGTGATAATTACTTTCTTAATCACCGCTCTACGTCCTAAAAAAAGGTTTTAAGTGGGGTTAATGTGTTTCTAGGTCCTCCTAGTACAAATCAGTCTCGAAATGCATTGGCGCAGTTAATCACAACCAGCCAGGCAAATCCCAAGAGTAGATTTGGGAACCAAGATTAGAGGGCCTTCACCGAGAAGACATCCTCCATCCTATCTTATGTTGCACTCAAATCTGGGTATAGGATTTCTCACCACAAGGGGGAATCAAGCCCTTTCCTGATACAGAAAAAACAAAAATAAACAAATATAAATGCAGCAAACACATGAAATGACACAGAGGATAGGCAGGACCTCTCTTGTTTGAGGGGGTATTTGGCATCCCTAATTCCTCATTGGGGCTAGACCAGCAACAGGTCAACCATTGGTTTGGATTAAAAACCAAGGTTTTTAACACTAATACTCCCCAGTAGAGTCGTCATTTTTCCGTGGTCGTCGATTTATTTACCTCCCCGTTTCACTTGGGAGGACGGCACACTAGACCCTTCACGCCATGTTTGTTTAAAAACTCTTCCTATGATATCACACGAACTTTTTAATTATCCTAACGAGTAGGAAAGGGGAAAAAGATCTCAAATAAACCCTAAGAGTTTGCTAAGTGTGGGGATTCACCTAGACTAGAAATTCTGGAGTCCGGGAGGTCGGTTATACATAGGGAAGAGTTTAAGCACCCTACATATCCGTAGTACTCTACGGGAACCTTCTCTGTGTCTATCTGTTTGTGTTTGTTGCTTATTATTGGGAAAGTTTCTCCTTTGTGTTAGGAGATGGAATTGAATTGAATTGAAAAGAAGACAGACAGACTGACTATTTTTGGTATTTTATTAGCTCGCTGAGATTCCCTGTGAACCTCATGCCTACATATCCCTAATGGAAGTCAGAGCTTAATGTAGTTCGGGGAACTAATTAGGGAAATTAACGTATTTTTGGTGCCTTGCTTGAAGCTCAAGGTTGAAGCTTGAATTAAATCTCTGTTTATAGTAAAGAGACATGAAATCATCTTTACAGAGAGGTATTTCTACAATTCCACCACAAACATTTTTAAAATGACAGAAAAGCTGAATTCATTTCATTAAGATAGGGACCTTACTTGTATGTTTGCAAGTATGCCAGTCGCGTGTCTCTTAAATGAAAGAAAGATTCTCATCCACATTAGGGAAAGTGTACAAGTTTGGGTTTGTTTGCCTCAGAGCACGCCTTTCAGAGTCCTAAATGGGAGAATGTTTGAAATTGAAATTGAAATTGAAATGTTTGTTTGAATGTGGTGAGATAGGAGAAATATCTCTTTATAGAGATAAGCTATGTCTATCTATTGTTTGAAAGATTTGATTTTTTAGCTGGCTTGTATGAGGCCCAAACTTGAGGCTTTTGATTGATTTATTGACTCTGGGAGATAACTCCACTGGGGATGGATTTAAACTAAAGAGTTTTTGTGTTCTGTACAAAGCCTAGAATTGAGGCTGGCTCTAGCTGGAGAGCATTTATTTGATGGATTTTATTTGGTGTTCTGTACAAAGCCCAGACTTGTGGCTGACTCTACTTAGGGAGACTCTATTTTGTGCCTTGTATGAAGCCTAAGGTTGTGGCTGACTTTTAACTGGGGAAGTCATTATTTCATGCCTTGTATGAGGCCCAAGGTTGAGGCTGACTCTCTGGGGAGTTTTACACTGCTGGAGGATTTATCTATTAAAAGACTAATTTTTTTTGGAGGCTAACCCTTTTTAGGGATCTTGAATGATAGCAGAAAGATTATCTAATTGAGACTTATTGTTTAAAGCCCAAGATTAAGGCTGACCCTGACTGAGGATAGACAACTATGGATCCTAGACTCTGCTAAGGAAAATTGATGAAGATAAGGGTGACATAGATTGTCCATGTCTCTCATTCCAAAAGGTGTACTCAATATGAGATTGAGACAAACTTGGCTTGTTTGAAGTCTGGTTTGAAGAATAGAAGAAACTCACCAGGATAGGCTAAGAGGTGACAAAAGAACTTTTCCAATGTTTATAAGAAACCTGATGGGTCCTTGTATACAAGCTCAAGAGTAAGCTGGAAATGCTTTTAAGAAGCTTGTGGGTCCTTGTACAAAGCCCAAGAGGAGGCTAATCGAGGGTCATCGAGGGTCCTTGTTATAGCACATGAGAAAGCTATGTGGCTTTGAACTTATTTTTGCTTTAAGCAAATGGGTAAGAGGTTTCACCGGGAATAATTCCTCTTTGGGTGGATATGTCCTAGTTTGGGTTCTAAGGCTTTTTTCAAGATGTTTCACCGGGAATAATTCATCTTGAGGGTTTGAACTAAAGATCTCTAATTAGGAAAGGGCCTTCACCGGGAAGACATTCTCAATCCTAGGCCATATTCCTATAATATATATAGTTTAACTGTGCTAGGGTTTACACTCAGACGTAGTTCTAAACAATATATAAATAGTTCTATATTTTGACAGTAATTTAAATAAAGACTGTAAATTGAAAGCTTGTAAAGCCTAACCTGGATGGAGTGGATGCCTTTGAAGATGTATGTACAAAGCCTTGCCAGCAACTGATTATTGATAACAGTTGAATATTTATGATAAACAGTTAAGGGTTTTTGAAAACAGAAGAAGTGAAGATGGACAAAGGTCACATAGGTATCTGAAGAGTTTCACCGGGAATAATGCCCTTCAAATACCAGAAGAATGTTTTGAAAATAGAAAGGAGATTTTGTAAATACAGTTTTGAAAACAAACTATGAAAAGAAAAAGGTGTTGGGCCTTACACTCTAATAGAGGCCCATTGAAAATGATTTACTGTTTATGAAAAAAATGTTGAAGAGAACTTCCATGATGCAAAGTTCTGTTGTCTGGGAACTTTGATCGTTTGTTTAATTCGAAGTATAAAAACAGTTTGAATTTTGACAAAAGTTAACTTAATTAGGATAAAGACAAAGTCTATACCTTGTTAAGACCTAAATGATTAGGGTTTTATCACTAGAGTATTTATGAAAGATTAGGTTTAGAAAATTCAAAGAAAACATGTATTAAGATACATTTAAAAATACTTAAAACACACCATTTTTAACCTAATTAAAATACATGAAATAAATAATATTTTTTTGTGATTTTTGATTATTTATAAAATAGGTGTGTTAATTGATAAGTGTGTGAAAAATGAAGTAAAAATGGTTTAATTTGATAGGTGAATGGATTAGTTAAAGTTGTGAAGAAAATAGAATGAACAAGTGATAAAAAAAAAGGGTTTTTGTCTCCACCATGGTTTGAACCCACGCCCTTTAAGTTACCAGCCCAAAACAACACCACTGAGCCAACGCGCGCTTGGTGACAAGGTACTGGTTCCAAGGCTACATATGAGTTATCAAGTGTATAGCGCAAATAATAAAAAAAATATCAAAAGGTCTGGGGCGAGGGGGATTCGAACCCCAGACCTTGGGCACGTGTAACACACAAACACTCTTTACCACTGGGCTATAACGATTTAGTCGTTTATGAAACAACCACCATTCAAAATAAAATAAACTTTAGCCCTGAATTTGAATTTTGCGCGCCACCACCATTATCATCTTCAACCTCAAGCTCTCATATTTTTGAAATTCTGAACTCTCTCAATTCTCAACCATTTGCAAAGATGTAAAGATCAAACTTGCTCTAAATTCACTCACGATTCTAGATATATAACTATTATAAATTTATATTAACTATATCTATTGAATTAAACAAAATACGTGAAGAACCCTAAAATTTGAAAATCAAATTAAATGGCTATACTGAAAGATAAATGGATGATGATAGAGGGTCTTTAATCCTCTTATGATACTGAACAAAATGGTATCGACATATATGAGAAAGAGTACTCAAATAAGTGAGTTGGGGTTTGAAAAAATACCTCTGAAAATGGAGGCCGTGATGATGATGGAGAACACCTGGGCTTGTGTGAGTGATCCTAAAAGCTTCCTAGGGACTCAGTGATGCTAACTGAATACTTATTAGGACTTGAATCCCTCTGAATCGTCCAACTCGAATCCCTCAAATTGAGCTTCAAGTGAACATGGAGGTTGAAGAATTTGTAGTTATAGATGTGCTGCAGGCATCTGATTAGCTTCACTACACCTCTAGGAACATGTTGATGTGCTTAGCTTGGCTTGACACCTTCTGAATTCTTCTACAGACCTCCAATTTCTTAAGCTCCAAAGTGAGAGTGACTATGGTGTTACTCCACTTACAGAAGTGATCCAGGTGCTTGGATCACCTCTAATGAACCTCCTTGAGATGTTAGAATGCTTACTTCTCAAAGAAGAGCTCTGGTTTGAAGAAATCGATTCTTCTTGCCAAAGAACTTTGAAAAACCATAAGCATGAGGGAGAGAAAGAGAAAGCAAGAATTGGAGTTGCTTTGGTGTGTTTAATACTGAGGAATGCACTTGTATTTATAGGCAAATGATGGAGAGCAATTGGATACAGTGAGCTTGCTCAGTGAAGTAAGTTTGGTTTCATAAGCATGAAGAAATTTCAAAGAATATCAAAGTGTGATCATTGTATTTTCGAGTTAGTCCCCTATCCATTGATCTCTTGTGATCTTAGGGAACATTTCTGATGCAGAATAAGCTCTAATTGGCTTAGAAGAAGATTCCAATTGGTGAATCATCATTTGCCATAAATTCCCAAAAGTAATGATTACAAAATCACATGTTCTTGTTTTGGGAATCTTCTTCAATCCTTATGCCATGGTGAAAATGAATGCATTGTATGTTTGCAGATGTGTTATGGGCCGTGTAGCATCCATTAGTGAGGCCATATGCACAAAATTGCAAAGTTTCAAAATGATACATGACCTATAATTTTCCTTCATGAGGCCAACTTTGAACAAGCATAAATCTTAGCTCAAAATGAATTTGGAGAAGGTTGAACACAATTTGGAAAGCTCTTAATATGTACTTCAATTAATTAGTTTGGTGTTTGCCCAAAATCCTTAGGGAAATTAGTGAAAAAGTCCCATGAGGTTTGAAGAAAACTAGGGTTTCTTTGCTAGTTTTGTGAAGGCAGCAACTTTGAAGCTCCATATCTCTTCAATGGTTGATTTATAGCCAAAACATTATTTGTGACAAAGTTGTTTATTGGATCAAAATCTACAACTTTGATGTTGGAAGTTTTTATCAGTTTGTATTTGAAATTTTGAGATATTGCCTTCCAAAGTTTTGAAAAAAAGACCTTTAAACACTTAGAAAAATTTCTAAGTATGAAAAGTCAATCTTTGACTTTTTGATTCTTGATTTATTTTCTTGATTTTCTTTGGTAAAATGACTTCAATAATCATATACTGATGATATTGATCCTTAAAAGTCATGTCTTGACCCAAAACCCTAAAAGCCAAAGGTGGTCCTGTACAGTTGACTTTTTCCAAATGAAGTGAATTCTTGGGCTTTGGCAATGAATCAAGTTCTTCTCCTTAAATGAATGATATGAATGGATTATATTGTGGTAGTAGATGCTCTTGATTCATGTTTTGAGTTTTGGATCCATATCCTGATTAAAAGTCAACTGCCCAGGTGAATTAAGGTAAAAACCCTAATTGTCGACCAGATGAAATTAGTGACTGTAGACCTTGAATTGAAGTGTAATGCCTTATGGATATTTTTGTATGAGCTAATTGAAGACAATTGAAGCCTTTGAGTGATGCCCTTGAGCTTTCTAGGGTTTCCCAAATGTGATCCCTGATTTTAGTCCTTGATGGGTCTCAAAACCCTAGACTGGTGAAGTAAGCAAACTTGGGTTCAGGTAACGGGTGTCTAATCAACCATAGGTGAATAGAATGAAGTTTTTGAATCCTATTTTTGTGTTGGAAACCATCCCTTTTATTGACTGATCCTTTGCCTAAGCTCTTTTGTTTCTGAACACCCTCGATTAAGCACCAGATGAACAAGTGACTGTTTTGGGCATCTGTTTTGATTCTGATGAAAAGCCTGAAAGTATGACATCTCAGGGGGTTCAAAATTAGGGTATGACAGTATGATTTTAAATCAAGGAAGTCAGATGGATTTGACTAATTCAGTGTTATGCTATGACTAAGTCTGTTCCAGAAACCTAGCTGAAGGAATCTCCTCTATAGGTACAGATCATGGCATCCTTCATCTTAAAATCAGAAATAAAGTCTGAAGAAAAGGTTATTGAGATGCTGGCTATTTTATCCCTTGATGTGTCTGGATATTGCTGACTATTGGATTATTCTGTTACTAACCTGAGTATTGTCAATTTGACATTAAAGATGTTAACCAAGAACCATGAAGGATGGTGTCACATCTGATGTTACAACATCTCAAGATCTTCAGTTATTTTATGTATTTTCCAAGAACAGAAAGTATAAATGTGAAGAGGTAATAAGTCAGAATGGCCTAGTGTGAGTAGCAAATTCTAACTAAAAAGCTGGTAAGTACTTTGACGGGAGACTTAGTACTTATTAGGTTTAGAACCTAGATGCTGAGAAGAAGTTCTTACAACCATGAGTTCTCAATTATCTTCACACATCAAAGAAGAAGGCAAGAGTCTCTGATGTGGGATACTGATTCTGTTAAATATCTTGATGGGAGCAGGATATTTACAAAGTCTGTATAAAACAACTCAGACATGTATATTGAAGTTCAATTTATGGTTATACAATCATAGTTTCTTCTATTCCAAGTTACAGAATGTGGCAATCTGGATCTTTGTAGCAAGCAAACTGAGGTTTATAAACTTGGAATCTGCGGCAAATTCCAAATGAAGGAACTTCAAGGACGAACATCAAAGATGTCCTAAGGTTGTATATCTCAAGGGGAGTAAAAGAGTATGAAGATCAGCAAAGACAATGTTTTTCTACTTCTATTCATTTGAAAAGTCTTTCAAAGACTAATCTTGAAGAAAGAAGAACAAAGTCACACAAAATCCTCAGAACATAACTCAAGTCATGTGTATTCTCAAAGACCAGCAAAGAATATTCTTTGCATTATCATCTGATGACATGAATTGATGGTGTATATCACTTGTTCTGATCTAAGTGCATGATCCAACCTATGCACGAGTCCACCTGGTGCAGTTTGTTCTCAAATAACATTTCTTGATTAAGCCTTTGAGTGAAGTCCAACTATGTTGTTTAAATTGCTCAGGATTATAGAGTCTTTTAATTTTGTTTGAGTCTTGTTTGAGTCCCTGATGTTCTTCTTTCGAATATGAGAAATGTCTAGAGTCTAGGTTATGATTGTTTATTTGAGTCAATCATAGGGTTTAAGGGTAGTGTTCAGGCATTGTTAAGTCTGAGGTCATTCTTTACAACTATTTGGTAAAGAATAAACAGTCTTGTTTCGAGTCGTGAACATAATTCATTTCTTGTGTTCCAAGTCCTCTATAGAGATGTGTTATCTTTATGGATAGTCAAGAGTTTGTTTGAGTTCAGATGAACTTGTGTTTTAGGTATCAACATCACAACGCACATATTCCCTGGTAGAAGGACTGGGAATATATAGAAGTTTGAAAAAGCAACATTATTGTCTAGAGTGGCAGTTTGGACATAATGTGGATTATAATGGGCAGGTTCTGATCTGGATATAAGTAATGTGTTCTGGCCATACATAATTACTTTCATGATGAAGACTTCATTTAGTGAAGATGACTATGAAGACAAAAGGTCTATGATCGGGTCAACACAACTAAGGATAAAGGAGAATCTCTTATGTTCAACGAGTATGTTAGTCAATGTGTAAGATTGAAAAATACCTTATCAAGAAGGATTTCAAAGTATCTTGAGCAGACCGGGATCTGATTCAAACATGGTAGGGTTATGCTCAACAAAATTCCAGGAGTGGCAGTTCTGTTTGTTGAGATTGTGGCAACCTCTCTATGTGTGATTTTAGTATCAAGGGGTCATCTGTTGATCGTTTCTGAAAGAGATAAGTTCTTAGGAAAGGGTCAGTTGAAAAGAAAAGGGGATGAAAGTTGTGGAGAATACTTGTAGTACAAATGTCAGACACAATGTTATGACGTTCTACTTCTGGTGTAAGTATTTATTATGAGGAACAAATTTGCTATAATGAGTGTGTTCAGCAGGATTGTTGAACAGAGGGTGCGGCTCTTGAAGATATGAAGATGAGTCTTATATTTTCCATTCATCATTTCAAGCTTATTTCGTCTGTGGGAGCTCAAACTATCTCGGATAGGGGGAGTAACTTCTTTTGTCAATAGAAATTTCTTGGTTAAAAATACTTTTACATCATGAATAAAATGTGATACTTTTGTCAGTTATTTGAATGGTTCCAGTTAACCATGTGCAACTGGTAACTACTATTCCTTCTCTACACTAATGAGGTAGCTGTGTGCTAACAGTCTCAAGGTGTCCAAAAACAACAGAAGTCTTTGTCTATGACTAGTGAGTAAGTAGGGAGTCTGTTAATTGGTCCAAATGATGCGCTGTCTTAATCTTTTACGGAATCTTGGGCTATGTGCCTGAAGGAAAGAAAAGTGACAATGTCTGACATAATGTCATGACATGTCAAACAAGGAAAACAAAATTGAAGGTTATCTACACATCAGCGGTCGGTGTACAGTTCATTCAATGACTATGCATGCACTGGTAATTCAAGATAACTCCAATCAGAAAAACTTTCAAAAACTATGGAAAGAGTAAAAGCTTTTGAAACTGTTTCCTAATTAACCGTTTGACCATTGAACAAGACCAAAGACCTTCGTTAATTCCTACGATCTTCATTTGCTACATAATAACATCTTCATGAATTGCAGAAATCAAACTCTCTCAAAATGTCGTTCGTGTGCGTTCTTGTGAGTCGAGTCTGGGTTTGCTATTGTGATGGGTTGCTGTACCAAAACCGTCTCAGAAAAAGAAAAACACGGGCCGGGGATGTTGATGGTCTCTACCATGGGTTTTTCTTGAATAACAACAAAGATGTTCCACTATATACAACCTTCAGTATAGGAATCATTTTCGTTGTGATTTGTGATCTGAGTTATGAACACAATTTTGATTTGTATTCTGAGTTACTAGGACTGGTGGACAGTTTTCACTCAAGTCCTCTCTCGAGGTCTATGGTAGGATTTGGTTTCTGGTAACATTGCAGATCTAAAGCGATACCTCAGACGGTTCCACAATGATCAACTTCCAAAATCTAAATCGGAAAAGCTTTGGACAAGTTCCGTAACGATTATCTTCCAAGACTTAAAGCGGTAACCTTGGACGGTTCCGAAACAGTCAACACAAAGACTTTCAAATCCTTCATCAAGATATAATCAATGGATTCATTCTGATGAACAAACCATCAACCCGTTCACCAGGTGGCATCTGAAAGCCCATCTCAGGTAATGTTCCAATCTGCCAACAACATTTTGCAGACGACATTCAAATGCAACTTCCAACATCTCTTCTGATCAAGGTAAGTGCAAATTTTCAGGGCATCTAAATATTCAATCATCTTCTACCTTCAGATTTCAGACAATCTCTTCAGGTTTAAGAAGATTGAATAGGGGCAACTGTTATACCCCAAAATTTGCCCGCATCTTTTTTCAAGAAAACTCCAATCTGAAAATTAAGAGTCTCATATAATCATGGATTTTTATTTCAACAAATATCCTGACATATGAAATACTTAGTTTTTAGAATTTTTCTTATACAGTAATTTGGCTTGCAGTTGAATTTATTCTTACGCAAACGCCAAATACTGTTTATTACTTCACACATGCTATTTATTTATTTACAGATAAATAGTACTGACACAATGGGTACAGAGTTAAATCTTTTTGCAGGCGCAGAATCAGGAAACTCAGACTGTACTGGTAACAAGTAGATTATTATTATCTTTTGTTTCCCACTAATTTTTGTACTATATTCCATTATTTTCAAAAAATCTTTTCAAATCTCTTTTTCAAAAAATCAAATCCTAACTTTATTCTCCACATCTCTCTTTTTCCCAACACTATCATACACTTTCTTTCAAATCTTACTTCCACTCAAATTTTCCTTTTGTACGGAATCACATCGTTCCCCAACGTCTCTATCCTCCTTTCCATTCTATAAATACCTCCCATTTTCTTCCATAAAATCTCACATCAAATTCTAACTCATCTTTCAAATTCCTACCTCATATCTATTTTCTCTTCTTCCCTGACAAGAATGGCAAAGTGGATAGAGACACTGTCTCTTACAGTCATCACCATTGCTACGGTGATCATGACTTTCTTCTGCCTGCATAGTCCTGAAGAGTGTGGACCTGCAATGGTTGCACTCCCAATCATCTACATGTTATTGTTCATAGCATGGGTTATCAATCGTCATTCTTAAAATTTGTTGTATTTCTTATTTCTTAAATGTACCGTTTATTCGTCGTACTGTTCAATATAGTATATAATATTTGTACTGTCAGTATTAAATGTTGTACTATTTGTCATAATATTGCTTAAATTACTCAGATAATATTTTATGTGTTTTCTGCCAGTCAAATATTTATTTTTCTGTGCATTAAATGATTTTCAGGGTTATTATCGGTAATTTTGCCCGCATACAGTAAATATTAGTTATTTATTATGTCTGTGTTTTTCTAACAAGTCATGTAAATAAACTTTCATTTTTCACATAAAACATAAAACAAAAACAACAAAAAAGAAAATTAACTTTGACTGTTGATTTTTCACTCTAACTGCTACATCAATACCTGGACAGTCAGTTGGCAGCCAAACTGCTGGCAGTACAATTCTCAGTGTTTTGTACCATCAATCAAATCAATCTTTCACAATTCAAAATTCCAAGATTTTTGTTCTAGAAGTCTTCTGAATATCACGCGATTAGCAGAGACTCAACACTGCACAAAAATCAGGTACGCTTAACTGTCTCCTACATAAACAGTCCCTGACTAGGGTTTTCTTGTTTTTACAGGAGAAACAAGTTTTTGAGAGTTCAAATGGATTTCATGCACATCCATATATCTCAAAGTACCATCATACAAATTTTCAAACTTCAATTCACTCAGACGCACCGTTAGCAGCTCAAACAGTCAACAGACGACCCGTTTGACCAAAAAAGTCAACAGACAGTCAAAAATGAAATTTTTTGTAAAAGTCCATATTTTGTCAAAGGATTCATCATTTGATCATTGGATGATCATAATTCATCAAGGAAAGATCAAAAATCAACAAAACCCTAAGATTCAAAATTAGGGTTTTTGCCTGAAAAGTCAACTCAACTTTGACTGATCATAACTCTCTCATCCTTCATCCAAAAAATTCAAACCAAAGCTTATTTTGAAGGAAATTCAATTATCTTTCAAATGCCATTGATCCCATGGTCATTGGATTCACCATTTGAAAAATATGATCAAAGACATTACAGGTCATTTTCAAAGTCAACAAAAAGACACTTTTTTCAAAAGGACACACAAGGAGCATCAAAAATCATTTTGACATGAGACCAAAGACATTGGTTAGAGGACATTTTGAGGTTTCCAAAAAGTGCAAGATCTACTTCATATGACAAAAATTGAGGGATTTACACCTTGTTGAAGTTGGCTAAAGTTTGGAAAATGCATGAAACCAACATTGCTCAAAAATGCATTTTTTCCAAAAGGGGCCAAGTTTTTATGGTTCAAACATCTTTGCCATGTTATTATGGGCCTCCCACGACCAAGACTAAGCCCACACCATTTTTATTCATTTTTTGCTTGATTTTATCTTATTTTAAGATTAAAATTAAAAGGAAAATGGATGGATAAATGGTAGCTTAACTTCCAAGCATGACTCACCCAAGGAATCTTCATCTTTCTGCAGAGAATTGAAGAGCAAGGCAGGTGCATTGAAGGCAAGAAGACTTGGTCAATAATTCAAAGCTTTTTAATTTAAAAAATGCAAGAATTCCACAAAGGCAACTAAGATGCTTCTTAGCTTCAATTCTAAGCACTCAATGCTTATATATAGACTATCATACTTCAGTAACATAGAGAGGACAAATTCAGTAGCATTCATAAGCATATAGCACTCTTGTAACAACTTGTAATTTTCAAAGAAACTTGGAATTCAAATTTTAAGTTTCAGTCCATTTCAATACAAAATAAATATTCAAACACCTTCCTTGAACATCAATAAACGTATCCCAATCAATTGCAAGCCTTGAAGCTCACTAAATCGAGCTATACAGGTCATAATTTGTTCGAACCTAAATCAACTTGTATCTGGTTATTCACACATGCTTAGCAAGATGTAGACATATAATTAAGTTTGGTTTGAGGTGTAGATCATTTCTGGAAACTTAATTGGAGTTTGAACACATATACACGAAACTACCATTTTAGGGTTCTTCATCTCAAAATTAGGGCTTTCTGAAATAGGCAAAATTAGAGGTTCTAAGTAGTACCATTAGGTTCGTATGGATCAGACGAGTTGAATGGTACCATCGCGCCAAATTTCTTTGCACGTTTACCCCTATTCGTTATTTTGCAGGTCTGAAGCTCATCAATTACAGCGCTCTTTCATAAAAGCGCTGTAAAAGGCCCTAGCGAGAGGTTGAAGATGATGAGGTGTCCCCACCTCATTGGACAGCCAGCGCGCGTACTTTTTAAAATTTCCTCTAATTTTGTGCTTTGCAGGTGTACTGATCACCACGCGCCTCAATTTCTAGACCATCTGATCTCATTTAATGAATCATCCAACGCGCCAGATCAAACAATCCTTATCATGGACCCTCAATCCAACCACACATGATCAGTATCCTTTTATTTTCTATTTTATTTTAATTTCTTTGTTAAATTAATTAAAAATAGTTTTAAAAATCCAAAAAATACACAAAAAATATTTTTAGACTTCTAAAATAATATATTATTTTCTGAAATAAAAATATTTTATTTTTCTTCAAAATTTCAATATTTTGCATAATTAATTAGTATATATTTATATATTTGCTTTTTAATTATTCTAACCAATCAAAAAATCATAAAAAAAATTGTTCTTTATGTTAAATATTGTTTATATACTATAAGCTAATTTTGTACATATTTTGAATAATTTTCTCTTTAAGTTTTAATTATTTGTGTAATTATTTGCATAATTATGTTTAATTAGCTTAAATCAATTTCAAATCAATTTCCAAAAAAAATTTAGTTTTGTTTTAAAATTAATTAGCAAATATTTTGTACATATTTTAAACTTAATTTCTAGGTTTAAATCTATTTTCATCTTTTTTCTTCATTTTAATTTAATTAATCATGCATTAATTATAATTAAAATAAATCATAAAAAATCCAAAAACATGCCTTTTATTTTTCTTGCAATTTAAATTCCTAGATAAATGTATAGGATGTCAAATTCATGTAAATAGTCTAGTTTACATTTCCTGCACAATCGATGTAATAGCGTAGATTTACTTTCCGCACTTTACATTTCTGCATTTTAATTTCCCGCATATATATAAACTGCGTGTATGTCAAAGATAAAATTGAACCGTTAGATCACTAACTTCAAAGATAAATATCTGAATCCAATCACAATCACACTTGCACCTCTTCAGGTAATCCCTTTCTCATTCTTTTCAAAATCAAAGTCAAAATTCTACTATTTTGAGTACAAAATCGAACCTTGCGTTTATATCCGGTGAAAGGATAGATTTTTAAAGGAAATAGGATAAAGACCTTATAACTCAGGGTAGACCTCCTAGTTTGCTTGCTCAAATCAAAACAAACAAAATTCTCATACACTGTTGTTTTTCAAGACAAAACTTTCAAAAAAGACAATACTTTGTATACATCCAAACACGGATTATTACAAAGTTAACGTTCTTTTCAAAACATCTTTCGAAAGATAAACAAGCATTTTGTATACATCCACACACGGATCATTACAAAATTCAATTTACAAAGGTATTTGAAACCACATATGAGCAATTTCAGAGCAATTGAAAAGTGATCGAAAAACAAGTGAGCTAAGCAAACTTAAGAGCCCATGGATAACCATGGATTCAAAGGGTGCTAACACCTTCCCTTTGTATAACCTACCCCCTTACCCAGAATTTCTTAAAGGTCTTTTTTCTGTTTCTTTTATAAACCTTTCCTTAATTGGATAAAATAAAAGGTCGGTGGCGACTCTGTGAATTTTCAAAAATGCGAAAGCATTAAGCGATAAAAAAGAGTCAGTTCACGTATCTCTCCAGAACAAAGGTATGGCCCGGGATTAAAAAACGGAGGTCCACAATCAGGTTCAGAAGTGTTAGCTGTTCCTGTACAGAACCATGTAAAAATTATAATCTGGTTATGTATGTTGAACATGTGTGATCCCAGGTCTCATTGACTCTTTCCTAAGAGTAATTAAATAATGAGGGATCCTAGTATTCAGCTGGTGCTACATTAATAACAGATCAGATGTCTTGACATCAGGATTGACATCCGAGTCTGTCATACCAAAAGTTTCACTAATGTTTTACTTGTTGAAGGATTAGCTCATAAAGATGAAACACATATTTTATTTTTTTGACTTTTGTAGACAAATACAACATGAAAAAGAATTTAAAATCATTAAGGTCAGAAGTGATCATGGAAGAGAATTTGAGAATCATCTCTTTGAAAAGTTCTTTAAAGAAAATGGAATCTCACACAACTTCTCCTGTCCTAGAACACCTCAGCATAATGGGGTTGTAGAATGTAAAAACGCAACATTACCAAAAATGGGTAGGACAATGATCTATGAAGCCAATATGGCTAAGCACTTATGGGCAGAAGGGTAAACACTGCATGCTATATTTAAAATAGAGTGTCCATAAGACCTATTATGGATAAGACCCCTTATGAACTGTGGAAGGATAGGAAACCTAATATATCATATTTTCACCCATCTGGTTGTAATTGTTTTATTCTTAACAGTAAAGAACATATGAACAAGTTTGACTCTAAGGCTAAAAAGTGTTTTCTGCTAGGATATTCCGAACGCTCAAAAGGCTATAGAGTATATAACACAGAGACATTAATAGTTGAAGAATCAATCAATATTAGATTTGATGATAAGCTTGGCCATCAAAAGCCAAAGCAGATTGAAAATTTTGCAGATACAGAAGAACAACTTTTAAATCCTGATGATTCAGAAGACAAAGATTCAACAAAAATCACATCAACCATGGAGAACATGAGAACTTCTGAAGAAAACTCTCAGAAAAGATTTCCAAGACTAACTACACATCATTCAGAAGATGTTATCCTGGGCAAGAAAGATGATCCTATCAGTACTAGAACATATCTAAGAAATAATGAAAATTCATTATTTGGATTAGTATCAATGATATAGCTAACTTCAGCAGATGAAGCACTTCAAGACACAGATTGAATCAATGCTAGGAAAGAAGAGCTAAATGGGATCTAGTTCCAAGACCCGAAGGATTTAACATAATCAGAACTAAGTGGGTGTGCAGAAACAAAATGAATGAGCAAGATGAAGTCATCAAAAACAAGGCATGACTGGTTGCTCAAGGGTATAGTTAGCATAAAGGTATTGACTATAATAAAACCTTTGCTCCAGTCTCTAGGTTAGAATCAATTAGACTATTAATTGCTTATGCTGCTCAATTTAACATAACTCTATATCAAATGGATGTTAAAAGGGCATTTTTAAATGGTTACATCGAAGAAGAGGTGTATGTTCATCAACCCCATGGTTTTGAAGATTCTATATATCGTGAACATTGTTTTTAAATTAAAGAAATCTTTATATGGTTTAAAACAAGCTCCCGGAGCTTGGTATGAACGACTTAGTTCATTTCTTCTAGAGAAAGGTTTCACAAGAAGAAAAGTTGATACAACACTCTTTCGAAAATCATTCAAAAATGATATCTAAATCTGTCAAATATATGTGGACGATATTATATTTGGAACTTCTAATATCTCTCTTGGAAAAGAATTTTCTAAGTCTATGCAGGAAGAATTTGAAATGAGCATGATGGGTGAACTAAAATTCTTTCTGGGAATTCAAATAAACCAAACTTCTGAAGGAACTTACATTCATCAAGCAAAATATGTTAAAGAACTTCTGAAGAAATTCAAATTATCATAAAGTAAAGAAGCAAAAACCCCAATGAATCCCACTTGCATTTTAGGAAAAGAGGAGGTAAGTAAGAAGGTAGATCAGAAGCTCTACAGAGGTATGATTGGATCATTACTCTACCTAACTGCATCTAGGCCTGATATTCTGTTTAGTGTGTGTTTATGTGCAAGATTCCGATCAAATCCTAGAGAATTACACTTGACTACTATCAAGAGAATTATAAGGTATCTGAAAGGTACTACTAATGTTGGATTATGTTACAGAAAATCCAGAGAGTTTAACTTAGTAGGCTATTGTGATGCTGATTTTGCTGGAGATAGAATTGAACGTAAAAGTACATCTGGAAGCTGTCAGTTTATAGGAATTAATTTGATCTCCTGGTATAGCAAAAAGCAAGCCACCATCGCTCTATCAACTACAGAAGCAGAATATGTTAATGCTGCAGGATGTAGCACTCAAATGCTTTGGATGAAGAGTCAGTTAGAAGATTATCACATCTATGAGCGTGAGATCCCTATTTTCTGTGATAACACTTCTGCAATATGTCTTTCTAAAAATCCTATTCTTCACTCTAAAGCTAAACACATAAAAATTAAGCATCATTTCATCAGAGACAATATTCAGAAAGGGATATTAAGCTTAAACTTTACTGACACAGACCATCAATGGGCTGATATTTTCACAAAACCTCTTCCTGAAGATAGATTCAAGTTCATTCTAAAGAACATTAGTATTGATTTATGTCCTGAATGAAATAGTGGTTAAATTATGAAGTGCAAGTTGAGCTATCTACAAGATTATCATCTAGAAATATTTGATCCCTTGGATCAAAAGGTTGTTTTCTAAGATGAATCAAAGGTTCAGCATATAAAACTGCAAATTCAAGTAAACCTGAGATTGTTGAGCACGTGCTCAAAATATGAAAGGTCGCACGTGTAAAGCAAAATGAGTAATAAGTCTTGGTAACTGTTGCATTAATTCTCTACATTATCCCTAACATGTTTTTGAAGGATAGAAAAAAACTTAGAAATGGGGGGTTTGAATAAGTGTAGCTTTAAAACTTGTAAGATAAAAAACTATTTGCACAATGATTTTTATCCTGGTTCGTTGTTAACTAAACTACTCCAGTCCACCCCCTTTGAGTGATTTACCTCACTTGAGGATTTAATCCACTAATCACACTTGATTACAATGGTTTTCCACTTAGAAACACTCTAAGTCTTCTAGAGTATCCTGATCACAACCTGATCACTCTAGGAACAAACTGCTTAGACAACTTCTAAGACTTACTAGAGTATACTGATCAACAACCTGATCACTCTAGAACTTACAAATTAATGTAAACAAATTCTTTTAAGAGTTACAATGCTTCTTATAAAGCTATTATCACAACTGTGATTTTCTCTTAAGTTTAAGCTTAAATCTCACTAAGATATTACAACAGCAATGATGATGATGTAACACCCTTCTAAACCCCCGAGAAAATTATAATATAATCAGAGTAATAACACATCAAGGATGCTACAATTATTAAAATGAATCAAAATACCAATGTCGTTCGTCATGCTTTATTAAGATTAAACCAAACTCCAAACATGTGTTCATCACAGCGGAAACTTATTTTAAACAATGCAAGGAACATATCCAAACAGTTCAACAATACATAATCCATAATCAAAATAGCAACAATCTCAAGTAACGCTAAGACTAGTCGATCCCAGTGTTACAATCAGAGCATGACTCGACACGAACTACGGGCTAGCCTACAAGCTATCTTCACCCAAACAAGACGCCGCTACATCCTTAATCTGAAATCATCAAAGTAAGGGTGAGTTTCATTCGAATTAATAACCATTATACAATCATAAGCAATACAATATCATAGCAATTATCATCCACTCAAACATACATGTAAGTGGAATTTATCACAACAAGCAAGCATCAGTACACAAGTATCATCTCACATACCATACAATTATTCAGTTATAAAATAGTATAATGCAATGAATGGACTAACACTAATGCATGTGGTACCATCCATGGGATAAACCCATCCAACTGATCTTTTCATCACCGAGATACAGTTTTAACCAGCACAAATTCCACACAATGGGAATTATGCCCACCAATTTGATCCATTTCATCACCGGGATCCATCACCGAAAATGTATGCCAATGAATGCAACATATAACATGCTTACAACATCACCAAATCCGATGTAACACATCGTCTCATTATCATCACCAAATCATCACCAATAAGCATGTATATATTCTTAGCATTCAATACAAACATATCAACCGCATACACGAAAGTCATCAACCAATAAATAACATAATCACAAATAAACAACTTGGACTTTACGTCCATACCACCTATTCATCATATAGGCCATTAACTCAGCTTCACAATGCTCAAAACGGCACATAAATCGGATACTCTGATCAAAAGTTATGGGATTTTAAAGATAAAACATTTTCAGAAAAATACTGCAGAACCCGGGTTGTCCCTACATGGGAACCGGTTCCTGGCAGCTTAAAAAATCCCGTCTCTGGTTTTTACTATGGGGAACCGGGTTGTCCCTACATGGGAACCGGTTCCCAGAAACCCAGAATTCACGCTTCTCTGTTTTTATAAGGGGGAACCGGTTCGTCCCACATGGGAACCGGTTCCTACGTACCTGCACAGCAAAATTCATCATTTTGACAGCATTTGCCCTATCCCATTTCCCCAATTTCAGGTACATACGAACATACACACAATTATCATTGATTTTCACACAATTACACATTTCAAACAAGTTATTGACATGTATTAACATCATATATCACAAGTATCAACAAAATCATGTCAATTCATACTAGATTATCAAAACCTAACAAAATTCCCAACCTGACACGTACGATTGAATTACACAATAATCCTAATCAACCTTACCACCTACAATCGCATAAGGATCACTAACCCGAAGAATCCCCCCTTACCTCAGAGTCGAATCTTCGAAGTTCTCCTTCCCTTCAGGCTCTTCTCACTTTCACGTGTTCTTCAGTTCCAAAATCTGCTTCTACTGCTTCTCCTTCTCTTTCCCCAATTTCTTTATTTTATGACTCAAACTGTCCAGGACATGTGCCTATCACTCAAACTGTCCAGGACATGACGCAGATCACTGCTGGGCCCTGAAAAATAAAATACAAGATATGATAGATGCTGGTGAAATTGAGTTCGATCCTCCAGAAACTCCAAATGTCATCACAACACCTATGCCAAAGCATGACAAAACTGTCAACGCTATCCTGGACACTGTTTACATCTATGATGTGAACGAATTATCAACTCCACTCTGCGAAGTCAAAGGAAAGCTAATCCGAGCTGGTTACTTCCCAGGATGTGACCCCGACTGCTTTTATTGCTCATGCCTGCCCAATGGTTGTGAAAATCTGAGGATGGGAATTCAAAAATGGATGGATCGCCGTATCATTATGTTTGAGAGGCTCCCTTCTATGGACGTGCTGTGCGAAGTCTTTGCAAACGGGATGAGAATAGAGGATGCCTCAGTGATCTCCAGCATACCATTCAAAATCTCTGCCAAGGCTCCATTCAAAATTTCTGCTACACTCAAAGTGGCATCAGTAGTCATTGCTAGTCCAACTCCATTTCCATACTCCTCAGACAAAGCTGTCCCATGGGGATATGACACTAATGTTTATGTTCATGGAATTAAGCAGAGTACCTCGACTGAAGAGACCACAAAGTTAACTACTCCAACTGTGGGTAATATTGTGGGTACCAGCAAGATCACGAGAAGTGGAAGAATCTTTTCACCAGAAATTTCTCCAAATGTTGCTGCTGGTCCGGTCCGAGTCCCAGTTCCTAATCAAAATGTCAACGCTCGAGGCAAAGAGCCACAAGTTGAACAAGTTCAAACCCCGGTGGAGATCACTACTGAGGATCCATCAAAGCAAGAAATGGAGGAAATATTGAAAATCATCTGCAAGAGTGATTACAATATTGTTGAGCAACTGGGGCACACTGCTTCAAAAATCTCAATGCTATCTCTGCTAAAATATTCAGAAGCTCATGCCAAAGCTCTGATGAAGTTCCTGAAAGCTGCGCATGTGCCTCAAGAGATCTCAGTCGACCAATTTGAGAATTGTGTTGCCAATCTAACCGTGAGCAATGGTCTCGGTTTCTCTGCTGTGGATCTAACTCCTGCTGGAAAAAATCACAACAAAGCCTTACATATCTCCATTGAATGTAATGGCACCACTCTATCTCATGTGCTAGTAGATAACGGTTCTTCTTTGAACGTGTTACCGAAAACAGTACTAGAAAAGCTTGACTTCGAAGGAATTGTGTTACAACCAAGTGATGTTGTGGTAAGAGCCTTTGACGGGTCAACCAGAACGGTATACGGAAAAGTGAATCTCCCAATCAGAGTGGGTTCTCAGATCTTCGATTCTATCTTTTACGTAATGGAAATTCACCCAGCCTACTCCTGTTTACTTGGACGCCCTTGGATACATGGGGCAAACGCTGTAACTTCTACCCTGCATCAGAAGTTAAAATATCCAGTAAAAGGAAAGATTGTCACAGTCTATGGCGAAGAGGAATATGTGGTTAGTCACCTAAGCAATTCCAAATATGTTGAGTTGGAGGACGAATTCATCGAAACTCCATGCCAATCATTTGAGGTGGTCTCTCCAGATGTCTCTACCACCAAGCATATTCCTGCTACTCCAACTACAACTATGGCTTCTCTCAAAGATGCCAAAGCCATGATTGAACAGGGTGATTGCACAATATGGGGACAGCTTCCCGATATACCCTACAAATCTGACAAGCTAGGCCTGGGCTATGATAGCAAAAATCAAAAGAATGATCAAAGTCCTCGTTCTGAAGGATTGATGTCACACTTCGTCAGCCAAGAAGTAAACGCTATTGAAGATGAAGGAGTGTTCATGAACCATGTCATTCAGCCATATCCAGATGAAATTCCACCTATTTCCATGGGAATGTGGGATGCTGTGGGAGAACCAAATGGCGGGTATAATTATCAGTATGCCGCACCTCAGAATTCCTATATTGCTATGGAAGACATTACCCCGACTGGATGGGGTGATCAAATTGGAAATGAAGAAAGTTTCACAAGTCCCGTCACTGAGCAATATCAAAATCCACCTAAAGAAGTATGGGACACGCTAGGAGAACCCAGCGGCAAATATGACTATATGGTGAAATACTCCGCTCCTCCGAGCTCACAAATTGCTATGGAGGACATTGTCCCAACTAGATGGGATGAACAGTACGATGACAATTTCGCTCTTGAAGAAGCCAGGGAAATACCAAATAACGAGGGTTGCTTTCTGTCAGCATACACTCCTCACCAAGATGCACAAGTCTCTATTCAAAGTATCATCCCGACTTCATGGGACGGCCTTATCGAGCATCTCGCTCAGCCAACAGAGATATCTCAGCCTGGGCTCTCGTATCCAGCAGAGTATATCCCTTATCCCGAAGGATCACCGGCTCATTTTCCCACTAATGAAATCAATGCTGTGGAAGATGAAGAAGACAACTGCAACTGGAACAGCTGGATACTCCCTGCTCACAACAAGGGATTGAACAACTGGAAAGCTGAGGATGTGATCTCCTTTGTCCAGGAGTAAATGCCATTTCCTGTTTTCTTTGTGTATATTGTGCAAAGATAAAAATGGTTCCTGAACAATCGAACCATGAGCGTGAAAGCCGTGTGCCTTAGCACACTGGTCCTTCCATAAGGGCTTATCATATCATGATCATGTGCATTCAATAAAATCATGGGACGCTTGCATATTTAAATTTTGTGATCCTTTTTCTTTCTTTCTTCGCTTTCTAATAGCTATGTTTTTTTCTTCACACACACTCACATAATTAACTTGCAGATTCACATACACTCTGGATCCAGTCAACAACGATTCTGCTATTGCCCGTCATGACTTTGAAAGTCCGATCTACCAAACTGAGGACGAAAGTGAGGAAGATTGTGAAGTGCCAAGAGAACTTGCAAGGCTGCTAGAACAAGAAAACAAGGCCATACAGCCTCACGAGGAGCCAATTGAGGTCATCAACTTGGGCAGCAACGAAGAAAAGAAAGAAGTCAAAATAGGGGCTGATTTAGAACACAGCATCAAGCAAAGACTGATTCAAATGCTGCGAGACTACGTCGAGATATTCGCCTGGTCCTATGAGGATATGCCAGGCCTTGACACGGACATCGTAGTTCATCGCCTGCCAATCAAAGAAGGTAGCACTCCAGTCAAACAGAAACTACGAAGGAGTAGGCCTGATATGTCAAAAAAGATCAAAGACGAGGTTGAAAAACAGTTCAATGCCGGATTCCTAAAAGTTGTAAGTTATCCTCCTTGGATAGCTAACATCGTGCCTGTACCTAAAAAAGACGGGAAAGTCAGAATGTGCGTGGACTACAGAGATCTGAACCGGGCAAGCCCCAAAGATGATTTCCCTTTACCACACATCGATGTACTGGTTGACAATACCGCACAATGCAAGGTATTCTCCTTTATGGACGGATTCTCAGGGTACAATCAAATCAAGATGGCACCCGAAGACATGGAAAAAACAACCTTCACAACACCCTGGGGAACCTTTTGTTACAAAGTAATGCCCTTTGGTCTGAAAAACGCAGGAGCAACCTATCAACGTGCAATGGTAGCGCTATTTCATGATATGATTCATCAGGAAATAGAGGTGTATGTCGATGACATGATTGCAAAATCCAACACCGAGGAAGAACATCTGGGT